>NC_092207.1:58603372-58608424 GCF_043381705.1 Parasteatoda tepidariorum | reverse complement strand
TTTGAAAGTTTTGAAACATGAATTTATGCTTCAAAGCACAGATTTATTTAAACAGCATACGTCATTTAAAAAGCAACTGTGTTGGTATTACTTTTGAATTTGTTTAGATTATCAAACTATATATTTATTTTTTGAATTTTGAAGCCTGAATCTATATAAATTCAAATTATCGAAAATCACGAGCCTACAAAGACCTTATTTTACGTTCATTACCCTAAAAGTTACAAGATCGATTTCGATGTGTAAATTTGTTGAAAAACTGAAATCGTTTCTTTTTAATTACTGCTAAGAGTTTTTTTTGTTAGGCCTAATTATGATTTTCCTAATATATACACCGAAGAGCCATTACATTATGATCACCCTCCATCTATAACAATGGGCTCGCCCAGGTTTACATGGTTTCTCGCCAAGGAACAATGTTTTCATGGGGCACATTAGGACCCATAATCCTCATAGAACAATCCCTAACGTCTGTAAGCTACTTGAACATAATTGCAGACAGGGTTCATCCATTCATGGCAACAGTTTTTCCTGCGGGGGATGGTGTTTACCAACAGGATAATGCACCATATCATAAGGGTCGAATCGTCATGGATTTGTTCGAGGAACATTCCAGTGACTTTCAAATCATGTCTTGGCCCCCAAATTCACCTGACCGTAGTCCAATAGAGCATTTGTGGTCCTACTTGGAAAACCAAATTCGTGCTGCCACGCTACCCCCTCGCAATGTGAGGAAATTGCAGGACCAGTTGGTGAGCGCTTGGTGTCAGATACCTCAGACTACCTATCAGCACCTTGTGGAATCAATGCCACGTCGGGTGCTAGCAGTTTTGAGGACTAAAGGTGGTCCTACATGCTATTAGCAGGGTGGTGATAATGTATAATGGCTCTTTGGTGTATACGTAATATACGTATGTATGGGAAAGAATGTTCGAATAGTTCTCTAAAATTACTTTATTCAAGAACATCCTGAACATTCGACTGTTAGTAAATTAATATTTGGAAAGAAAGTTTATGCATGAGCGTATAATATTCAATAATAAAGAGATAGCATTAAAAATGCATGTACCTGTTCAATCAGGGTCATGTTCTGGCAACCTTGCCTTACATAGAAGGAAGGTTCCTTATCAGCTGATCCGAAGATTCTTTCTTTGCATATAACAGATATTTCCAGATTCTGTAAAATACATTTAGTTTAAAATTCTACTGTACTGGGAAATTCATTATAAAAATTTGTTTTCCACATTTAATAATTTTTTTTAACGATGTAAGTGTTTTGGGGAATATTTGATACATTTTGATCTTAATTATGCCCTACTTTCGATTTTGTTGTAATAGTTTTTGGCAGACTTGACCTATCCTGTAGCAAACTTGAATCAATTAACAAATGAGGCTGTTTTATGTTCTGCTATACATTTTACGAGTCTTTGCTTGCAAGAAGCCACCGGACTCCTTATCTGGTTAATATTCGGAGAGTTTACCGGCCATTTTTAAATATCTATTTTTTTTATTTTTAAATTTGGGTAAGGAGCCAAATTTTGTGGGAAAGTTCCTCCTTTGCTAAAGAAGATGGGTGGATGTTTCTTTTGTAACTATTTGACCTCATTCTTTTAACCATTAGTTTTCTTTGTTCAACATCTCTTCAACAGGGATGAGTTGTTATAAAAATAGTACCAAAATATTTTTTTCTTCCTAAAAATTGGAAAAATCCAAGAATTTTTCTTTGCTTTTATTAATTTACTCGCTACTGTGCGTAATTTTATAGCGATCACTTATAATATTTCTTCTATGACTCAAAAATAATGGTGTGAGTGAAAGCAACGTGGTTTCTTTCGTAAATAATGTGCAATTTTGGGACAAAAATCTATAATTCTATGACAGAGAAACAATTTTACTCTTTTATGTTCTACGTCATACAACGATGTATAAGAATTTTATTTAGACTCCCGACGAAAAAACACAACGTAGCGAAATATTTGTTTCAATATTTAATAGAATCCACAAGTCTTAATTTGACTAACTTTTTATTTATTTATTTTGTTCTTAAGTGACCTGAAAGCAACGACGCAACCTTTAAACATGAGAGGTAATAAAAATCAAACATACCCTTTGTGATGCATACCGTTGGAAACAATTGTCGATCCCGTTGAACATCTCATCAGTACCACTAACTGCAAGTAAAAATTAAGCATATGCAATATATGGAAACATAACACAGGAGAACGCCATTAAATTTCTGACATTTGAATTTTATATGCATACAAGTCTTATAGTTGCAAATTAAAAATGTTCGGAGCTTTTCAATTTCAATCAAATCAAACATTCAGTTCAATCAAATCATTGAATTGAATGCTGAACTCAATGGCACAAAGGGAAAATTGGATTTACTCAGTCAAACTGAACAATTATCAAAAAAAAAAAAGAAAAAAAAAAAAGAAAAATTGAACAATCATCTTGAGGTTTTAATATTTTAGCCTCGTCAAAAATTTTCATTTATTGGTATTACGAACATAAATAGCATCTTGAATAAATTTGGACACATATATATCTACGACTTTGAGCGAATATGTAGTGAATTAGTTAAAATGATTAAATTAATGTGCTAAATCCCCACCCTTCCGATTGTCCTCGGCGGTCTAACATTCCCCGCGGATAACGAATTTCTCGAATCAGACGTCCGCGCGGACGTCCATTTTCCCGTTAATGTTCGTGATACATTTTCAATTTTTGTTATCTTACAAGAGTCTAGCACCTTACTTCTAAAATGACCCTAATAATCTAGAAATCCCGTTAATTCCTTTATCAGACCAAATGCGCATGCTCACGTAATCGGTAAAGAAAATAAAAATTGTTCTGTGCATGTTATCCTTTCAGATTTCTGTGCAGAAACCTCTGTAAGTTAGATCCCTGGAGTGCCTTATTGGCTCTTGGCATTTCCGGCAAAATTAAATTCCTAGTGCACTTTAGCATCCAAATAGAGTCTCGGCGCTGCTATCTAGTGTGGCAGAAAGTAGACGTCCAAATTAACATGACCAACGGTATCTCACCCATTGCGGTGGTCCTGAAAGAGTGGATACCACCTCTGGAGAACGCACTAGGACTGCTCATCGAGAAGACTGATTGTGCAGCTCATTGGAAATAATAATAAAAAAAAAACCTCTGTAAGTTATTGGCTTGATTGTGGAACTGGCAAACGTCATATTTGATTCATTTAAAAAAAGCAGTAGGCTCGGATAAATTGACATTCCAGATAACTTGACCTTTGTCATTTGAAGTGTTTCATAAAAGAAAGATGTAGATCTCATAAAAGATAAATGTAGATTTTGAATTTATGAAGATAGTAACAAGTGCATATCAGATAATATTGAACGATATTTTGATTTTATTATGTTCATTATGTAAATTCTTACAGCTAAATTTCGAAAATTGCTTCTTGATACAAATTTCTAAAATGTGATACAATTTAAGTTGTAGGGGTTCTTACAGATTTTTGCAATGTTCCTAAAGGCAACGTTACTATTTGTTCAATTTTTTAAAAATTTTGCTAAAGAGTCTTCGTATGGCAATCTTTCATTACACTGCAGCATACGTTCTTCACCGAATTTCTTCCAATTAAAGCGTGCATTAAAAACTATACATTATTTTCAGAACTGGGCAGTATTATTTTTTTTCTATTCGGAATTTCTGGAGAGGTTGGATAAAAACTGTTCGTTTTATTTTTGACAAATAATATAAAACACTAAAATAATTAACTCTAAAATTACTCGGTTTTTAATCAATTACTTGAAATTCGAAAATTGCATAGATAAAGCAAATCGATGCCTTCACTTCCTAAAGATGCTCTCGACTAAATTTTTCAATTAAAGTTTTCTGTCCCACAAAAGTTCAAATAGCTTTTTTGCTATAGGCAATTTTCTGGTGACTTTTTTGGGATAATTTTGAATTTAGAAAAAAAAACAACTTTATGTCATAAGAAAATAATATAAAATGAAATGAAAACAATATAGTAAAGGTCCTATTAATATACTTACTACACAGCATTCTCATCATATTCATTTCTTCTTCATCTGAAGGCAACTGAGAGGTTACTACTGCAACAAAAGCTAGCACTAACACTAAGCAAAAATTCATGGTTACCAGAGAATGTTAAACCTGAAAAAATTTAATAATTCTCTATTAAAAACAAATTAGCAATTAACTATAAAAAGGGTTATAAGTATGGTTAAAAGAGTTGCTATGTTAAACAAAAATGATTAAAGAAAAATTAAAAATGTATGTATTTTTTTTAATACTTTAAAATACAATCTCGTTAGATAAATGTAAGAAATATAGTGATGATGACTAGTTAACAGACAGTATTTACAGCGCAGAATAAAAAGGATTTGTTTAGATTGCTATTACTACAAAAACTAGCACTAACGCCATTTAAAAAGCACAATTGCTACAACAGCATTTAGTAGTTTTCTTTTAAAAATAATTACTAGATCATTATTTTTTTTACATGAATTAAACGTTTAGTAATTCTCTTTTAGGGAACAAGCTGGTCAATAAATTATAAATATTTTTAAAAGAGTTGGAATGTTAAATGAAAACGACTGCCGAAGATAAATAAAATGAAAATATTTTTTAGTTAACGCTAAACAGTATATATATATATATACACTACCGGTCAAAAGTTTGCGAAAATTTTTAAATCTGCAAAGAAAAGGCCTAAATTCAAATGTTCATAGAACTGCGAAAAATCATTCAAATGGCATGAAAATTTGATATGTTCTGAAGTGAACCCTCTACTGTTAGTTACATATGATCAAATTGCAATACTTTGTTTTTTGCGAACTGAATCCAGCTTTTCATCACGGATTGTTTTTATGGTGAAAAAAGTTGTTAAGTTTGAACACTTGCCAAACTTGCAAAAAATATTTTTTGTACTTTCTGTTAATAGAAAATAGTTATTTGAACAGTTCTATGTAAGCCCTCAAAATTTCAAATCGATTTGATTTTTTTTGACGAAGTTATAGAATTTTGAAAAACATGTGTACTTTTCTCGATTTT
>NC_092207.1:58578500-58602288 GCF_043381705.1 Parasteatoda tepidariorum | reverse complement strand
TATATATATATATATACATAATTTAGCATATTTGTACAAAAAATAGTCATAATTAAAGCTAAATTATTCCCAAATTTTTTCAAGCAGAAAATAAATTTGCAAGCACTATGGGTTATCAATGCTGTGCAATTTTATTGTGTTGAAACGATTAGAATAATACTTTTGTGGAGAATTGGTTAATTCTTCTACATTTCTATTATACTGCTTAAATAATTAAAAAAAAAAGAATTATTGTTTGTAAAGTAAAAATAACGAAGAAAAACATTTAGCATATTTGAGCAAAAATGTGTGTCATGAAAACCAAATTCTTCTTTTTTTTATTCAAAATAAATTGGCAAACTCTAAGATGTATTAATATTGTAAAATTTTATTGTGTTGAGAAAATCAGAAAAATACTTTTGTTGAAAACTTGTGGACCCTTCCTTGTTTTTCGTATTCCATTTAAGTAATTAAAGGAAAGGAAGTACTTTTTGGTAAAATAATAATAATAACATAAGGAAAAGAAAAAGAGAAAAAAGGAAAAAACTATTTAGCATTTTTGAGCAATTAATATGTATAATGAAAACCAAATTATTTTTAAATTTTTCCACTTAGACAATAGATTTAAATAATTGACAAACATCATAGGACAGGGAAGGCGAACCAATGGCACGCGTGCCATTTATGGCACGAGACACAATATTTTGGGCAAGCCATCGATCACAATTGTTATTACACTATGAATTGTTATTACACAAATATTATTACACTATGAAGCATATGTAACAATTAAAATAAAATTAAAACGAACAAAATAATAAACAATCATTAATAAAAAAATTAACAATTAATGCTAAAAAAACATTTAATAACCATAAAAAACAAGCTAACAATAAATAAATAGCAAAAAATACTGTTCTGCTTAAACTAACATCCTACAACTTAATATAAGTTATTTGTCATCAAATCTGCAATAACAGAATTCACACTGATGTTACTTTAAGTTGTTTTAAGACATGGCAAAATGTATTTTTCCTTCAATGTAAATAAAGAGTTTTGAGTTGATTATTATAATTAATAAGTATTTAGTATTATTATTTTCCAAATAATCACGAAGTCAAAATTATTTGACGGCACGTCTATGACCTCATTAAACAATTTTTTAGAAAAATTGGCACGTTGGTGTATAAAGGTTTGCCACCCCTGTCATAGGATATCATTATAGGAAATTTTTATTTTGATGAAAAAATTAGAAAAATATTTTGGTAGAAAACTGTTTAATTCTTCCATGTTTCTCTTAACTGTTTAAACAGGTTGAAAAAGATTACTTTTTTTGTAAAATAAAAAAGAAGAAAAAATTAAGAGAAGAAGGGAGAAAAAAACATTTAGCATATTTGAGAAATAAATATGTGCAATGAAATCCAAACTGGGTTTAAATATATATGAAATCAAACACACTTTAAAAAAATGCCTCAGCTTAATTTTTAAATTCAGAACTCTTATAAATGATGTGTATAAAATAATTCCCAAAAGACTACGTACGATTATTTCACACTTTGTAAACTGATATAATTAAGACCCTTCATAGGTTTTATCTACTGTTTATCTCCTATGCCTTAGTACTGCACCTTTACTTTTTACATATTCATTTTATTTACAGATAAAAAGGTTATTCAAAATGAGGCGGAAACAAATTTTCTCGATAAAAATTCAACTTCGATAACTTTGAGTGCCGGCATGCTTACGCAACTGAAATGTTTGTATGTATAAGTCAATCAAAAAAAGGAAAACCGAAAAAATAAAAGAAATTGAACATGAGCGTTATTGATTTTACAAATATTGATTATTAAGCTAAATAAGAGTTGCAAAGATAATGATATTTTTTTAAAAATTTTTTGTTACAGAAAAGCAGTTACATTAAATATTTTCTATAATTGTAAAAAATTAAAATGAATACTTCACAGGCAATATGAACAAATTATCCAACTTAATTAATTATTCCAATAATTAAATAATCCAAATTAAACTAAATTATTTCAATATAATTTCAAGAGCATTGTAAACAATAGTCTTCTGTTTATATTATCCGTACTATGATCATAACTAACTAAACATTTAAGCATTTTGGAGAATGGGAAGCGAATCTATCGTTCAAATTTTCATCAATCATAATATGGTGCTAATGTGAACCTTATCACTGTACTTCCAGCTTTAATTAAACTATATTATGGTTAAACATGGTTATATTTCATTAAGGGTGGAGCAAATGTGTGCAGTATTATGGTTAAAAGTTCCGATACTATAATTGAATGTAGAATTTATTTTTTTCAAGTATGTTACAGCCCTTCCTGATTGAAATTGTGATCCAGGATCTTTTCATTCGAAAAAGAGTTCATAAGTTCATTATCTACACAGTGATTTTCAATTGTTGGAGTGTTATTTAATCAAACTTCTCCTTAAGATATATGAAGTAATTTTTAACGTAAGCTCTATACAATTTGTAACAGACAAATAAATAATAATAGGCTTTACAAATAAATAAATTAAGGAATAACATTATCTTCAATTTCATAAAAATGTTAATATATGCAAAATTTATTAATACACGCTTAAATCGTATTAATAAGTTACGATTAGCCACAAATATATTATTAGATAAGTTTAAATTAAGTAAAAGAAATTCAAAATTAGAAGCTTACAAGTTCGTTTGCTAACTTATTAAGTATCCGTTTTTAGTACGAATTAAACGAGGTGAAACCTTTAAATAAATTAAGGACTGACATTATTTTTAAGTCCATAATGTTAATCTATGCAAAGTGTATCAATACTCACTTAAATCGTATTGATAAGTCATGATTAGTCACAAATATATTTATTATTCGATAAGTTACAATTAAGTAAAAGAAATTCAAAATTGGAAGCTTACACTTTCGCTTGTTAACTTATTAAGTATCTGTTTTTAGTAGGAATTAAAAGAGCTGAAAACTTTAAATAAATTAAGGACTAACATTATTTTTAATTTCATAATGTTAGTATATGCAAAATGTATCAATACGCAGTTAAATTGTATTGATAAATTATGATTATCCACAAATATTTTTTTATATCATTAGATTAGTTTAAATTCTAAGTAAAAGAAATTCAAGACTAAAACTTACACGTTTGCCTGTTAACTTATTAAGTAACTGTTTCTTAGTACGCATTAAAAGAGCTGAAACGAGCAAAATAAGTTAATATTCTAGACACTTATAGTGTCTTAGTAAAATAGAAGAAGACCAAGGTTAGCAGAATGTCAAATTTATAAAAGACATAATTGTTAATTGCTATGAAAAAGGAGAAAACTAGTTGCTCAAATTGACAATGGGTTATACTATAAGTATATTTAATAAGGACATAAAAAAACTCACTCAGTTGAGACTGTAATACAAGAAAGATCCTTTTGAAGATAAGATTCTTTTTATTGATCGAAAATAAACGCAACAGTCCTTATTTTTATAATAGATAGATTCAAAATCTATAGTTAATTAATGTTTCATCATTTATTCCTCTGAATAAAGTGTGTAAAATTAATGAATAAACACAAAGGATTGATTTTTAGAAATGATTTTTCTCTTTTCTTTCTCTTTTCCTTTATGAAATGTTATAATAAGCAATACAAATTACATTAGAACGATAAAGTGAATAATATATACAAAACATTTTTCTATTGATCTATCTTTAAGAAGTTAAATGTGTCTAACGCAGCAGAAAACTTGCTCATTCAGTGAAAAAAAGAAGGAAAAGTTGTTATATTCATTACTTGCTTCACAATTAAGATAATGATTTTTCCCATTTCTTTTTTTAATGAAATGTGAAGAAAGAAATATATAATTTAAGTGATTTATTAGAAAATAAATTTCAAAATTTAAATACTTTCTTTTTTTTTAGTTGTAAAAATATTTTTTTACCTGCTTTATTGAGTTGGCATGTATTATATTCTGTTTTACAAGTAGAATTGTTATTTTATTTCGTTATCATTATTAATATTAATATATATTTAAAGTTCCATTGCATTATTTTTCTATTTATTTCTTATAAATACACAAATTCATTTGCAGTTGCAGTTTAGTTGGATTAAACATGTTATAAAAACTATGAGAGGTTAAATTTAGTTACAGATTTTAGAGGAAGTTGTTGAGTTTAACAATACACAATATACTGGGATTTTTATTAAAATTTTTTATCATTAAAAGTGAACATATTCAAGGATTCCAACTTCTACACATTTTGCGAAATATTTTATGAATGGTAAACAGTTAAAAACTAAAGCTTTCAGAAATTTTGCTAATTTTGCAAAACATTTCGGAAGTCTCACTACAAGAGAGCTAGAACAAATTGGTGTTTCATATGATTTTTTTGAATTATATACATGTAGTGGTGGGGAAAATAACTTTAAATCTAATTTATAAAACAAGGAATCATACACTAAGACATAAAATTAGCTAACTCTAGAAGAAAATCTTCCAAAAAGTGCAGAAAGTTATCAGCCCTGCATATTTGTTTGGAGCTATAAATGTAAGCAAGTATATGAATCAAACTAAATATTGGAGAAGTATACAAAGACGGGTTACGTATACTTACGTAATGTGCCTACAAAATTCTGCCTCAAAATAATCTGTCAGCTGTAATAATGCATTTCAACTCGTTATTCGCGAGGAGGAAATATTTATGAAAAGATGGGTACAAGTGAAATAATGGTGAGATAGGTACAAATTTATAAGAGAATTTTGACCGCAGTGGGATTCAGTCTGGTTTTGAGGACAATAGTACGGAACATGCATTGATGGCGGTGACATTTATACAAAGTTTCTAAACTAAATTATAATGGTTCATAGCAAACTAAAGCGAAACAATAAGGGAAGAACTCATGCGTAGCAACTGTTTGCCGTTCTAAATATCTATTTATAGCTGGGAGGACTATTAAAATATTTGCTTTTAACATAAGACTGCGGATGAAGTTTTGAGAGCATTTTGAATTAATTCGCTCCAATTTTAAATGAATTATATTTTTTGGTAACATTATTCCAGGTTAAGAAATTAAACTAACAATGCAAGTTACAAAATAATATAAAAGTCTATAGGTTACAAAATAGTATAGAAAGTCTACTGCCGAAGGATTTTTAATGCAATGAATTAAGATATTGAATAAAGTTTTAAGAGAACTTCATATTAATAGATTGCAGTTTTATAAGGAATTTAGATCTCTTGTTAGCAACATAAAGAGAAATTTATTACATAGTGATATTAAATGTCCTTTATTTTCTTTAATAAGATGTCTTACTATTTTAATCTATAATGCATTTTTCGTTTTTAATCTGAATTTATGAAAAGTATTTTCTTCTTTTTAGTCAACTTAATTATAGTTTCTAAAGTCAATCTTTTTATTAATTTATTCATCTTCAGTTTAATGCCTGTTATTTCATTAATGTTAGAAAGAGATTGATATTTCGATTGGTTCTAAAATGAATGGAAATTTTGCTTGGAGTGGTCAGAAAATTAACGAAACGTTCATAGTCAACTAGAACAGAATGCTAGTTAAAAAGGGAGAGTTCTAGTTAGTCAATAAGTGATCAAAATTTCGATTGATGGTAAATTCCTATTAGTCTCAAATATAGCCATTTTAAATTCCATTTTTTTGGTCTATAAACCATTGAAATTTTTACTGTCATCAAACACAGAATTCTAATAAAAATTTGAGTGCTCTGTCTAGTTGGAAATTGGGCGAAATTTCGATTGCAATAATTTCACGAAGGCGATTTAGTATGGGTATATTAAAAAATTATTGCAATATTACCATAAATGCGTATCTTTAATAAAAAAACACCATTTTATTTTACTGAAAAGATTCTAAATCATTTTACTATAATAATAAATAATAAATATAATATATGGATCTTCCGCAGATAAAGTTTGTTGTATCATGCGTTGTAAAGAGGTTCGTTTGTTTTTTTTAATACAAGTTGCACCTCATTTGTTTCATATTTTGTAGAATAATAAAGGAGAGAACTGAACTAACAAAAAATAATTTTGTCAAAATTTATATCCGAATAATTTCTTTTCTACGTAAGGCTAATTCGTTTCGAAAGATGCTATGCGTTCCATAAAAATTCCTCAGAGCCAAAAACGGAACTTCTAATGAGATTTTGCACCAGCTTACAGAGTTGAAGAATAAAATCCATAAAATTTTACGGAACAGAAAATCTGATAAACAATAATTTTTACCGTAAAGTCATTGAATCACTGAAATTAAATAAGAATTATTGTAAAAATAACGGTATAACATTTTATAACAGAAATGAGTCTTACGGATGATGCACCCTAGTTTCTATTATATTATACCGTAATTTGATTCGGGATCATGAAGGCCTTAGGTGATCATTTAAAAAATTTCTAGATCTGTTTTAAGTGTTAATGTTTATGAAAGTTTGGTTATGATATTTAAGTTAGCTAAAACATTTGTCCAAAAGCATGCGTTCAAGTATTTTTTGTCACTCTTTATAGTATACATGAACTATATGTCTATGAATAGTGTTCTAAAAGAGATTACAATTATTTATCAAAAAATTAATTATCAAAAATTAATCATCAAAAATTAATTACATATATTTCAATTTAATTAAATTCTTTAAAGTGCGAATGACTTTGAAATTTTTTTCTGAATAAATATCTTTACTCTTAAAAAAATATATATACATTTTTTAAATTCTTTTATGTGAAGCTCAGTTGTCTCAAGCAGTTCTAAATTTGACCAATTCTAACATAAAAATTAAAAAATAAACTAAAGCGTCTAAATAAGGGTTGGTATTATTTGGCAGAAAAAAATAAAAATAAAGCAGTCCTAAAAATAACATCATATTTAATGAGTAAACGAGACCTTCCAATTTTTAATATGTATTTAATATTTTTTAAACATTTATTAAGATAATTATTACACTGTCTAAACTTGAAAAGTTTTCATAGTGGGGATATTTTACTGTTAATAACTATGAAACTTTTCTAAGAAGTCTTTTTCTAGAAGTATTCGACATCAGGTTATTTAACATTAATGATTATGAGACTTATAATGACTACGAAACTTATAATGACAATGAGACTTATGATGATTATGAGACTATTATATAATGAAAAATGTAACTACTTTCATGGGACTGAGAATTTTTTTAAAATGAAATTTAACAGGAAGAGAATAAGGAAAACTTCATCAATAGAATAAAAAGAACCATGAATATTATGCTTTTGTTTTGAATTGAGAAGTTTTTTTTTATTTATTCAACGGAAATTGATGTTTTATGTAACTTATGAAAAATTTGCAAAAATATCTTTTTATAAATCAACGAAAATGACATAAAAAGAATAAATTTACCTTCTTTACTTCCTGAAAAAGAATTTTGGTTAAAATCACTTTTCACCTGTCGAAAAAATAATGTTTTCAAAAGTCGCTTGCTTTTAAATAGAATGATTGATATTCAGAATGACGTCAGAAACTCAAATCAATTACAATAGTTTTCAGAGAAAAAGCAGTTTTAGTTATGAAGGTGACGAGTAAATATTTGCCGTAGATTGGATGAAGGATATGGACTATTTTAAATCAACGTTAAAAATGCCATTCAAAAACTAAATAGAATTTTTAAAGAATAAGATTTTAATTTTAATAAAATTATAAATTATTTAATTGAGTGATGTTAAGAGAAATAGTTGAACTTTAAATATTATGAGAATAAAATTTATTAGATATTACGATATAACTTTTTGTATGAAACTTTGTCCCGTTATTTTTAAACATAGATTTAGAAAAATCAGAAAAATTAAAAAAATGCAATGTGATTCTGTTTTGTAAATACTATCTGTTGAAATAACCAGCAAACCTTGCAAAAAGATTTGTACTGAATAGGATGCCTGCAATTGACGTAGTGTGTGTATCAATGCTATTACGTATGCACACGGAGATTAGTTTGTGATATTATAAAATTCTTTACTTGAGATGCTTATAATGTTTTGTTTAAAATTTGTACATTTGAAAGTGTATAAGAAAATCAAAGTAGAAAATTTATGCAGCGGAATCAGTTCACAACTAATCAAAAAAAGAAATATTACATTTTTTCTCAAAATTGAAATTGGTTATCTCCACCCCTTTTATTTTAACATCTAAATCTGAAACTTAAGATCTTTATGTGTTATAAAAGAACATGTAATAAAGTAATCAGATTTTTGTTTTCATTCAACTTTATTCAAAATGTGTTATTTTTCTATCATGTAAGAAAATTTTATAGTTTTGATTGAAAGCCCAAGAAATAAATGTCCTTTTTATGAAACTTTTCACTAATTCTTACCTACAAAAAAAAAGAAGCTTAATAAGTGACTGGTATATTTTTATTAGTTAAATCACTACTCAGTTACTGAGTAAGAGAAGACAGTGATTTATAAGAGTTATATGAAAATCAGTTATGCAAAAAAATAATTAATCCTTTATTTCCAGACATAAGAAGGTGCCAAGTCTTAAAATTGCTAAAAATTTTTTAATAATAAGTAAGTTTTTTTCTTAATAAATAAAGTTAAAATTTCATATGTCTTGCACATTATTATGATTATTGTAATTTTATTGAATAAATATCTTTTATTATTTTCTCATGTAAATTCTTTTCACTGCCAACAATGAACAACATTGGGGGTAGAATCTGCACGTTTTTAAGCGTAACAAAGTTGTTAGTGCAGAAAGAAAGGAGAAAAAGAAATTAGTTTGTACGTTTTTTTAATAAATTAAGAATTTCAGGGTATTGTAAAATATTTTTATTAATTCTTTACAACTTAAGTGCTCAATCTGAACAAAGCAAATATTTTAGAAATAGTAATTCTTTATACTCTGAAAAAAAAAGAAGAAAAATTCAGAAGATTTAAATGATATACAAAACTTCAAAAAAAGGAGAGATTAGAAAACAAAACAAATGCAATTTTTTTCTACATAATTTGGGTTAAAGTGGTATTACGTCGCACTAGAGCTGCACAATGGGCTGTAGGCGACGGTCTGGGAAACATCCCTGAGGATAATCCGAACACATGCCATCACAACAATGGCTCCCTGCTTTGGAAGCCCGACGACTTGCGCGAAATCGAGCAATTTACGGTAGAACAGTTTAACGAGGACCGATACCATGCACTTTCGGTTCATACGCAGGCTGATTAAAGTGGCCACCCACCTTACTGATTACAGCCAACGATGCTTGACTACGGTGTTCTACTAGGATTGTATTAAAGAGATTAATGTTTATTTAAAAATTGCTATTTATGTAACAATAACTCCAGCACTCGATTATGATACCGAGTATTGAGTAAATAAATTATTTTACTATGACGGTTTGTAATTCACTTCCACCACCGACTAGTAATTTCTAAATATTTAAAAAAGGATATGCTCATTCATTTTAATTCAGAAAAATAAGAGATTTTAAGTGCTAATAGAAGAAGAAGTGATTGAAGTTATTTGATCTAGGTGTTGGAAATATAGAAAATAATTATCTAAATTAATCTAAAAACTACACTACTTGTTTTTGCCTTAGAAACTCTAAGGATGTAAGTCAATGAAAGAAATTAAATCAAAAGGTCTTAAGGAGAAGTAGAAAACGATTGTGAAATTAATATCACCAAAAAAATTTAAAGACGCCAATATTTTTTTAAAAAAACTCTATTTAAGCTTTGCCAAAATATTTTAGAAAATAATAATAGAGTTTAAATTTTATTTTTATTTTTCGTAACCATGAATTTAATTTAGAAAGTAGATAAAGTATTTTCTTTAAAGAAACAAACAGTTAAGTTGACAGGTAGACATTTTATCAGGATGTTTGTAGATAAAATAGCTGTGTAATTTAGTAATTTGTATTCATATTGATATAATGCAAATAAGATAGATAATTATGTATATTTGCTTTTAGTTGGAAGGTTATTAATTTTTATTTAATGTTATAATTTTTTTTTGGCTAGGATATGTTTTAATAAGACTGTTTGGATATTAATTTAAATTAAGATATTAAAACTTTCATTTCAAAAAAAGGTATTTTTGTGTAAATAAGCTTTTTTTTTTTAAAAAAAAAAACCTTTTTCTGGGGCTAAATGTTTTTTGGCTAAGGTAAGTCTCCTCATTAGGTTAAAACAAGTTTATCAACGCAACCATGCCAGTACCATCGAGCCCGATTGGAAGAAAGGATGGATGAATAGATAGCATGTACAGCGAATTATAAGTTATATAGGAAAACTAGCAAAAACAATGGCATGACCTTTCGACGCTGGCATGTAAGGATCCGCTACAGTTAGTGTTAGTTGACAAAATGGTTAAACAGTAATGGATTTAAGCTAGATGAATTTTCAGGGGAATTTCTAGGTGAATCTGATGAATTTTTAGAAAGCCAGGTATCGAGAGTTGAAAAGGAAAAAAGTTTCAGGATACTCTGGACAGATGAGGTTGCTTAATGAATTTTCGGCTAAGAGTTTCTATCGGAATTGGAATATAACTTGTTGTTGTGGTTCATTTATGAAATTAAATATATGTTTTTTAAATTTCATCATGATTTATCATAAATTATTAATTTGAAATGAAGTATAAAATAAAATACTCAGTAGACAATAATATTCATTTTTAGGTCTACAATCCAATTCAGTTAACTATATAACTAAATATTACAATTAATCATTTTTACAAAATTTTTAAAATAGCTAGTTTTGATTAAATTATTTTTGCCGCATTAAAATGCAGCTTAACATGTTTATTTGACTCCCTATTTCTCTAATTTTAAATTCTTTAAAGTTCTTTTTACATTTGCATCATTTTTAAATATTTAAGTTAAATAATTAATTTTATTCATCACTATATAATAGTTTTTTACACGCGTCTAATTTTTTCTTCTCACACAGCTTGATAGTTTTATCATAAAAAGAAGTTATCTGACTTTGCTCTGAATCTTGGAATGACAAGTTTAAAATATTATACCTCATCAAGGTGTAATATTGCAAGCTTTTGATTCAAAATTTCAGAACAATGACTTTAAACTTGAAAGAACTCAAAATGTATTTTCCTCATTATTATTGTTATTTTTTTCTGTTTTTGAAATCGATGTTAACAAATTTAATAACACTTGTAGCTGTTGGAGTTTAAAAATGGAGATAATTAGTGTATATTATTTTGACTGGAAAACGATATTGAAATAGCAAAAGCTGCGGGTTTCAAGTTTGCACCTATTTAACTTCTGGTGCAAATAGGACACGGTTGTCCCTTTTTTGTATTTTATCTGACGCTCTAATTACGAGCAAAAATATATTTTGATATTTTTTAATTAAAAAACACAGTAATCTAATTAAAAAAAATCTGAAATTTTATTGGAAGTATGTTTGCATTAAAATCAAAAATTGAAAAAAAGCAGTGTGAGATTTTTGTTAAAAATCATATTAAAAATGTAACAATAATTAATTTCGTATATGAAAGAAATTTAAAGGATGAATAACTGTTCCTTTTACATCTAATTAACTGCCAATAAATGTAGATTCGAAAAATTACAGTCTGGGGAGACATATTTGGAAGATTTCACCTTTAACGCATTAAAACACACTAGTATTTCATGCTGTATTTCATATAATCAAGTGCTAAATATAATATGTTTTCACTCATTTTGACCTAAATTAATACAAGCTCATGAAGAAAGTATGAAAAATATATGTAATAAAAATTCTGTGTCAAATTCAAATGGGTGTTTGAATGTTTACAAATTGGATAAGCTTTATGTTTATGAAAACACAAAATTTTATTCAATTTTTATTCACGTTTGTGAATTACTATATTTAAAAAAATTATCAATACTTAAAAAATTAAGCGTTGTAGAAAAAAAGAGATTAAATATTTATAACTTACCACAAGTAACTCTAAAGAAATTCACTCGATTAATTTGGTTGATGTAAATTCACTCAAATGATACAGTTGTTTGTAAACTGTCACAGAAAGATCCGTATTTATAAGCAATGAATGATGATGATAAGAAGTTAAATAATTCTTTTTTTGAGCCAGCCTTGACTGCTGCGGAAGTGGCCCCTTGAGCGAATTAATCGAGATAACGTCACGAAACTATGACGTCAATTCTAGTCTTGTTTTGTTCTGAAATTATTATTGAGGACTATTATTGCATTAAGATTGCAGTGTAAGCTTGAAATTATGTTTTTAATATTGATTGTTATTTTTACCAACTTGAAAAAATGTTAATTTGTGAAATTACAGTTTTTAATACTTACTTTAAATGTTAGTAAATTTTTTTTAATTGTATAATACATTTTGAAATTTTGAAAACATCTTTGCTTTATAATGGGTGTATCGGACACTAAGCCTGCGATAAAAATAGAGTAGAATGACCATAAAGCTGTAAAAAATTACAAAATAAGAAAGGGTTAATGTTCCTTCACACGCAAATTTAGAAATTGCATATTAAAAACGTTAACAAGGATAAAAATGGAGTAGAATGACCATAAAGCTGTAAAAAATTACAAAATAAGAAAGGGTTAATGTTCCTTCACACGCAAATTTAGAAATTGCATATTGAAAATCCTTAAAAGCTTAGACATTGATATTCGCTTGTGTGACTTGAATTTTTTATTTTAATATTTTTTTTAATAAACATATAAACTGTCTATGACTTGGGCAAGGATGCTTAAAACAGCTAAAAATGTCTTGGAATTTATTTTAGTCGATTCTATAAGTTTTTGTAGCTAATATTAATTTACTAATAATTAACTTTTTAATTATGTATATAAAAGATATGAAAGCCACGTCGATTGATATACGGGTAAGAGAGGCATTTTTGTCTGCAATTTTATTAAAAGATTTTCATTTACAGAACTATGGTCAAACAGAGATATGCAGAATATCATATTTTTCTTAACATTTATGTAAAACCAATCTAAAAAACCATATTGAAATTGTATATTTAACGAAGATTCATACTTACCTTTTATAATTTTATTTATTGTAAAAATTTATAAGCTTAAAAAGATATAACACAAGCTCAAATTTTCTGAAAGTTTATCTTGATTCAAATTTTACAGCTATTTTTATAGAATTAACCACACAATTAAGTTTATTTTTGCATTCATTAGATAATTAGATGCAAAAATATTAATCGAAAAATGAGTTTTATTGTACTTCAGTTCTTTTTTTTTTTTTTTTAACTTTGAAAACTGATTATTGTTACACTGTGCATCAGGCTTTTGTTGCTTCTATGAGCAGTCACCTAATTTTGAGAACATTTGATTCATTTTAATCGCACTTATCTTATATATGATACAGTTGAATTGTATTTCTGCAAGACAATAATAAATAATTTTTAAAATCCTCTAAATGAGCAAAATTTAGAGTTCATATTTAGTTGGTCATGAAATATTACTCATTATAAGAGACAATGTTAAAAGTAAGAAGTTTCATACAAATATAGCAAAAGTAATTTACAATTGAAAAAAAATGCATGGTCAAAATTACTAGAATATGGGAACACCAAAAAGTATTTAATTTTTACCTTAGTGCTTTAATAATGACTTTTGAAGAAAAATAACAATAAAATATGTTTTTATAATTATGCTGTTTGATAATAAATAATATAAAATTTGGTAATTTTACCGAATCTGCGGAAATTTTAAAAGTACTATTCTAATTTGAAATGTTCACATGAAATGTTCAACAATATTATATATCATATATATTACTACAATATATATATACATATATACGTTATATTACTAAGTTTCGGGTAGTAAGCCGTTGATATGTCAGAGAACAGATAGCATAAGATAGAGAAAGAAATAACAAGGATACGGTGGGATTCGAACCCACTTCCTCCATGCTATGATAGAGATATATCTTTGTAATTCCCCTTCCTAACTTGAACTAACTGCTTTTCAACTTGACAAGGCCTTACAACAAATCGTACTTTGTAGTGATCAGTCAAACAAACTAACCTTTATATGCGTGTGTAACAATTAATAAATAAGTATTTGGAATTATTACAGGGGTCTCCTTGATATAACAGTCTTCCCTCCATCAAACGTTAAGTAAAATAGAGTTAGTGGTTTTCAAATCAATTACAACCATTACAATCAACCACATTTAATTTTGCGAATTTGACTTCATATTCATAATTTGTGACCCATTAATACAATAATAATTGCATATTATACAGTTTATCAAAACGCTTAGAGTTTTGGACAGCTTTTTTTACGATACAGAACACTATGCATTGAGGGTTAAAATGCAAAAATTTTAAAAATATTTTGATTTGAGTTAGTTAAGTGAAATATTATATATATTATAATTGCACTTATTAAAAGGTTCTATTTGACTACAAAAATTTTCACTGTCGTCGTTTTGCCTGAGACCTAAAGGTCAACATCAATAATTATATTTCAGGCATTGGATTATACAATATATTAAAATTATTTGAAGATTGTGACCCGCTGCTATTTCATGAGTTTTTGTTTAAAGTTTAAAACCACCCTGGAAAAATGACAAATTCTTGCATTTGTTTTAAATATCTTTATTGTAATTTCAGCATCTTTTACGTTTTCTTTTAACAAATGCTTTACGCATTTCGTTGAGTAGTAGCACAGCACTTTAAAATCCATAAAAGCCACCTCCAAAGCCGTCATATCCAAATGCCATATCATCTAAAAAGTTCATACCCAACATTTCGTAATGGCCATTTTCATAAAATGCTTGAGTAAGACAGCTCTGAAAAGAAATGATGTATGCAATATTGCAAAATGTAATCATACGTATTTTACATCAAGGTATGACAAAATACATAAACAAAGACTAATGAAATGTAAAATAATAGTAGTGAAGTAGTAGTAGTAGTAGAAGAAGTAGTGACGTAGTAGTTATATTGCATTAAAATGTAATCATACAACATATTTTACATCAAGGTATGACAAAATAATCAAACAAAGACTAAATGAATGTAAAATAAAACGAATTTTTCAAAGAAAGGCTTGTTTCTCTTACCCCATATGCAGCTGTATCTTTCATCTAAAAATATTAAAGAAGTATTACTAAAATTAAGAACTTTCAATAAATTTTTTTTTATTTATTTGCAGGTCAGCAAGCCAGATGTTATATTTATTTGATTGATAAACAAGCCAGAGTCCCGCTAAGTTCTCTGCAGAAGTCGGTTTGTACTGAGTGAAAAAGAAACTGCATTGTAATAAACACTCTGAGCTTGTTTGTATTCGAAAATTTTTAAATGGATTTGATAATTTTTAAAAAAACTAAATGCGTTTAAGTAGTTTAGTTAACAAAAGCAATTGGCTTACTGTTTCCGAATAGAAAATTTTAGGAAGAATGCGTTCTTCCTAACACGGTTAATCATAATAATCCACAAGGATGCCGGAAAATCATTGATTCTTTGATTTTCTGTTTAGGTGAACCACTTATTCACTGATTTATTGATTCGCTTAACCACGGATGGATTGTTTTGCTCATTTATTGATTCATTGACTTGTTGATTTGCTTGGGCGCAATTAAGCCTATTCATTGATTAGCTCATTCATTGATTTTATAATTAATTAATTGATTTTTTATTTACTGATTTTCATATTTCTTGATTAGGAGTTACATGGATTCACTTTTCATCGTTGCTCTGATTTTCATTGATATTTTTCATCCGTTGATTAGCCTTCAGACTTTTATGAGAAATTCAGTTACTGTTACGTATGTAGTAAAAGCAGGTTATAACTGAAAGATTTAGAAAATAGCCTGAATAAAGATTTTTCATCTTGTATTTCCGAATCTCTGTTATAAGAGCTCGAATTTACAGATACTCCAAGACAACTTGGGTCAATGCTAGACACTTCGCACGAGCAACTAGAAAATATTAGATAAATACGTGTAAAAACTGATTTTGGATATTCAAGGTAACTAATATTGTAATTGTATACTTACCATATCTATACTCCGAAACTAGCATAGCGCATAGTTTTTATTGTAAAAGAAGAATAAATAACTATTTCGGCTTAACTCTTTTTGTATATAGTAAAAAATTATTAAAAATTTTTTTCATTATGTCTTCTATTTTTACAGATTTAGCCATTTTAAGTCAAACAAAGAGAATTATCCTAGGAGCTCTCAGACAGGTCCTTATAAAAATAGCTCTGCAGGTTCCAATGAGTATCATTCAATGAAATAAAAGATTTTTGTTAGCATATACTTTTTGGATACAATAAAAAATATTTCGACGATTTTTCCCTATAATGCTTATACTTTTTTTTTTTTTGGATCAGGAAGCTTAGACTAACCTCGCTCTTCAACTTTTTTTTTTATGAAAAAAAATCAACAGGTTATAAATTCCACATTTACAACGTGAAGCCGTTATTAGGAACTTTTTCTTTTTATTCCATTCGTTTATGAGACAGATTTGCATTGTGTGAGCAGAAAATATTTATTGTGGCTTTTTAAAGCATTTTTGATCGACATTATGCTAATGATCATGTGCTTAAGTTCAAAACTTTATAAAATCTTATAAGGAATACTCACCTCATGTTGATCTTGTTTATATATTTCAAAACAATCATCAACCTGCAAAAAAGAAAAAAAAACTTTTTAAATCATTTTTTCTAGACCTGTTCAAAATATAATGTTTCCGAGAGGGAATAAATGTTAATTATTCCCTCTTTCTATGATTTTATATCTTTTAAACCATTTGGCGATAATATTCTAAAATAAATTCTGTTTGTAGCGGTCAGGAAGTGAATAAATCTTTCATGGACATTAAATTAAATTTTCAGTTTGCATGCTCTAGCCAAAAAAGAGTATAACATTCGATTTTAATATTCCACTCTTGCAAACAGAAACGTGAGTGAAGAAAAGAAATAATGCATGTGCATAAATGAATAATGCAACACGATAAAAAAATAAATGAGTTTTAAAAATTTCAAAGCACTTTCACAAATTGTATTAATTAGGTATTTTTAAGCAGAGGAAAAATTTTCCCCATAATTAAAAAAATTTTGAAATTTATGTCCAAATAAATATTAAACTTTTATAATTATTTTTGGGACCGAAGTTAGCACAGATTTTGATTTCCTATTTTTTGTAGCAAAATTATACTGCAGAAACTGTTCCTCCGCAAGTAATGAAACTGCCACTTGAAACTCTATGTTTAGTTTGTCAGAAATCGTTAAAGAATATTTAAGCAAGGTCAGCTTGCACCATTATTAGCAAAAGTTGGTATGGCTCTTGGTGTGCATTGCCATAGTGTAAGAATTGATGGCATTAAGACTACTCAGCTTCAGATCGCAGATGGTCTGTAAAGTAAAGGTGGTAGAGGTGCACTGTTGATGGCATAGCCTCCAGAATTTACTATTGCCAGAATCACTATGACGTCCTTGGCCAACAACTGTCTGATTCGGAAATGTTTTACTTTTTTTATTGTGTAGTTTTCACTTAATATAATATGAAGAGTATCTAGTAATGATAAAGCTTCTCTACTATAATATGCAAAAATATTCTTTGTCTTATGTATATGTTGAGTATGAAAATTATATGCATGAAAATTGTTGAGTATAAAATTATTAGATGCTTGAACATTAAGTATCTTACTTTATCGTAAAGTGTGAGATCCTTACATGCAGTTTTCATAAATGCTGCTGTATCGCCATTGGTTTCAGGATCTATTTTTGAATAGCACTTTTTGGATATTTCCAAATTCTGCATAAAAAGAGAAAGAGCTTAACCATAAAATGAATAATTTTCAGAGAAAGTAATTTAATATTTTACGTAAAATTTTTTTAACGAAGTATCAAAAGTAAATTTGTTTAAGCTTAGAAACGGGTGTAAAAATGTAAAAAAGAACAGCATTTGGTTATCAAATTAAAGCTTTTAAATTCATACTCATTAAAATGCAAGAGCGTTTTTGCATTAAAATTAAAATTCATGCAAATTCATGCAAATCAGAATTATTGAATACAATAATTGTTGCTTCATTTAAATTATTAGTTCTTACCAAAACATTTATGTTTTAATTACTTGATTAATTAATTATTCAAGAATATAATTTGTTTGTCTTATATGACACAAAAAGTAATTTTTAATATTTTTCATAAATATATCATTTATACATAACAAACATACATTATCTTTGAAATCTTGAGGTGTAAAATTCTATCATTTATTGGGTAAAGTTGCTAAATGCTGATCAAAATTGCTAAATGCTGATTTGACAGATTTTAACTTCCGGTATTTTATTTGGTCTTTCAAACGGTATTCTCCTACAATGGTAATCTTTATTAATGGAATGAAGAAATTTTATTAATAGATAACGAAGTAAAAAACATCCATATATTGTTTACAATTAAGAAATAAATTATAAAAAAACTTAAATTTATCATTTTAGTGAGGAAGAAATAAAATCACTATCAAAATCTGTTAAATCATAAGTTTGAGGATGACGGAAGGAAAACGATTAAAACGGGTTTGATTGCCTGATAAAACTTGGTGATGTTTGTAATAATCATCTTTTAATTCCTGTTTGTTCCTGTCTGTGCTTTTTTTCTGAAATTTTCAGAGTTGCTTTCTTTCCAAATGATTCAGTAGACTTTAATAATGTTATGTTTTCCCTCTGTTAAGGTATCTGACTAAAGCAAAAACTTGATTTGGGGCAAAATTTTTGAAATTGAATGCATCATAAATTTGGAATCTCTATACTATTAGCTTTCTAAAAACACTTTACTTTTATTTGTTCTGCAATTATTTACAAAATGAAAGCGGTTTCAGTGCGAGGTTATTACAATATATAGACTAATGATTTTAAGTCTATAACTTGCATTTATCTCAAAATCAGATTTTTTCACATTTTACGCCACCATAAACATGATATCTATTGGTGTTTTTACGATTTTTTAAATTTTTTGTCTAAATTTTTTATGAGTGTGATTATAGCACTCGTTTTAAACTACGGACAAAGAGAAAAATTTCGAATTTAATTTTTTATACATGCTTGTTCGCAAAGACAAATGCTAAAATTTTTCAAACATTTTCTGCTTTAACTACATTGATCCCCTACTCAGTAGTATATGCACTTGTTTTTAAGTTCAAAACATAGTTGATAGCCTTCTAAATAAAATCCTCAAAGATTTTTTGTTTTAAGGTATAGAAATTTTTTTACAGTGTTCAGCGTATAGGCAAAAAATGTCTTATTTTTAACTCAAAATGGCCATTTAAAAATAATAATAATATTTTTTGATAGTTTTATAAGTTTTTACATGAAATAAAACAATTAAACTAGTTTATAAAATTTTATATTAATATTTTTTAAATAAAGTTGTAAAAACTAGTCCGATACTTCAAATATTAGTTTAAGCTCTGTAATGAATAAATTTATTTTTTATTTTCTTTTTTTTTGGGCAAGAATTGGGATTCTAATATACATATAGAAGGTAGTGATTAAAATTTATTATGTGTAGCTAAATTCTTGTGCTTTTGTTTTACCTATAATAATTTGTCTAACTTTTTGTTTAATCGTAAAAGATATATACTTTTTCAGTTTTGTGTTCATTTCTGCATACTGCTACATCTTCAATCAGCTTGTTGTCATTAGTATCTGCAAAAAAATGTTTTTTGCGTACATTATGCTAGAAGTCAAACAGGGAGTAGCATAAATATTTAGAAGTTTTTAAGGTTTAAAAGGCAAATTGTAAATTCTAACTGCTTAATAACCAAGTACAGCTTTGTGAAAAAAAGATGACACTAAAGACAGACAGGGAAACAAACAAACCAACGAGAATGAAAGAGAGTTATTGTTGTTGTTAATTTACGTCGCACTAGAGCTGCACAATGGGCTATTGGCGACGGTCTGGAAAACATCCCGGAGGATGATCCGAAGACATGCCATCACAATTTTGATCCTCTGCAGAGGGGATGACACCCCCGCTTCGGTAGCCCGACGACCTGCACGGGAAGTCGAGCACTTTCCGGTAGCACAGTTTCACGAGGACCAATACCGCACACCCTCGGTCCCTACGCAGACTGATCCAAGTGGTCACCCACCTGCACACTGACCGTAGTCAGTGATGCTTGACTTCGGTGATCTGCTGAGAACCGTGTCCTAACGATCAGTCCACTGCGGGACTAGAAAGAGAGTTAAGTCAAATATATATAAAATGAGATATGGCATTTTCTTTCGTCGACACATCATTGGAGTTTAAAATTCCGTATTTAAAACGTGTTGACGATATTTCAAATTATGAAATCAGATATAAAATCGTATTTTCTCCGAATCTTTTTTTTAACGGATTATGATTTTTGACTCCCAAAATTTATACAATAGTTTGATCAGGTTGGCGGCTGAAACTTTGAAACAATTAATGCTACTTTGTGCGTTTTTCCAGAAAGTTTTAAGCGAATTGAAAAACTTTTGCACACAATTTAAAAATCGCTTATCCAAAGACGAAAAACAACTATAATAAATAAGAATAAATAATACTTATAATAAATAACAATAAATAATACCTATAATAAATAATAATTCGTTTATCCACACAAAATTTGTTTAAAATATTTATTTATTATTTTTCATAGGTAATAATATTCGAAAATCACTTGAATTGCAAGATGTACAAATATTTAGATCTTCTTAAAGAGTGCAATTTTCTACGGCAAAATACAAAGTTTGAATAAAATCGGTTGAATAGTTCCTGAGAAATTGGAGTTTAAATATACGACTTTTAAGAACTATTCTTTTTTCGTGGAATCCTCTTTGAATAAACTAGCTTGAGACAAAACTTTTCAATTCGTTTAAAACGTTTTCGTGATATGGCGAAATACGAAAAAGGGAAATAACATAAAGGGTCAAACTATTGACCAAGCTATTGAGACCATATTTTCCAGATTGTGGCTTCCCCCTATAATTTAAGGATCAGGAATCCATATCAATCGAAAAAAAATTACGTTTTTCAGAAAAGTAAGTTCTTGGGTCTAATTTCATAACTTAAAATAACGTCTGCTTTAACTAATTAGCATATTTGAAGTCATCCCCTCAAACTATTAAGATAGATTCCTAGTCCATGAAAATCTCATCATTAGTTCAAAAGTTATTCTGCGTCTTTCGTTTTTATTTTGCTCACAGTGCATAGATTTCTTTAAAGTATTAATAATATATTTTACCACAGATCATCTTGTTCGTAATCTGCCCGTACTGCAAAACTGCGTGAGATGTTGCCGCCAACATCATGAATATTGTTAGGAATATAAACCCAATCCAGGCCATCATTAGAGAATATCTAAAATAAATATTTCAAAATAGTTAAAATCATATCTTAAATAATAATATTTAAAAGTATTCAAAAGGTTTCAATTATTTCATTTTATCAATTGAAGGAATTTCAATGATGAATAACCATTTATCTTACAACTAAATAACTGAAAATTAAAAAAAAAATTGTTTGTAAGTGAGCCATGTTTGAACGATTTATCTTTATTGCAGAAAAAGGCACCAGTTTTTCATGCTGTATTTCATAAACATAAATTATTAAAATGCTAAGTGTAAAATTTTTTGCTTATTTTGACCAAATATATACAAAATAATGTAAAAGTATGAATAGTATATTTGATAAAAAAATTTGCGTCAAAGGGTTGAAGAAAAAGCATAAATTAAAATGTCTGAGGTCTATGTTAGCATATACGTGGATCTCATTAGCAACCATAATCTCTCGAGTCAGGAAAAAGAATATTTTTGCTGCAAAAATTTCCTTTAAATTCAACCGTTTTTCTGTTATAATCTTTTCAAAAGCCTCAGTCCAATTAAGAACACCCTATATATCTTGAGGTTCAATCTCAAGCACGAGGAAAAAAATACAAACATTAAAACATTCTTTGAGAAACAAACTTTATTTTCTTTTTTAAAAAAAAAACTATCTTTAAAACATTCTTTAAGAATTGTTTTAGTATAGCTTTTCGTATACAAGTCTCAAGTTTTTGTCTTAAAATTAGTATTCGGATTAAATTTCAAACTGAGGATAACCCGCTGTTAATTGTAATATGGAAAACACGCGGAAAAGTGTTTCATAAAAACCCTTCACATACATTTTACTGCACTTTAGTCAAGAATCTTATTCAAAATATGTTTAGCGATAAGCCGAAGAGTGGACAATAATTAACTATAGATCTAATTGCAGAATCTTAAATTAGAATTTATAATTTAAGTTACGAAATCAGACACAAAAACGCACTTTCTCTGAATAAACATGCCTTTTTTAGATGGATTCGGATTTTTAACCGCCAAATATGAAGGGTAGCAGCAATTTAGGAAATATGGTTCCATCAGTTTGTTCAGGAGGGCGGTCTAAAGTTTGTCAATACCTCAATGTTAATTTTACTTTTTACGTATTTGACCATATCTTGAGAACTTTTTAACAGAATTTTAAAAAAAATTGCACTCAACTATACAATTCGTTTATTCATAGATAATTTCTTAGCAAAACATAACTTTTAGTATATTTTTACTTTATTTAAAAATCATATTTTTATTTAGTTCAAAATTTTTTGACTATTATGAAAAAAATAATAATTATTGAAAATAATTCTTTGCACGGAATTTTCTTTGGATTAATGAATTTTATAATTGTGTGCAAAATTTTTTTTAGATTTATAGATTTTTGTACCTGATTTCGTAACTTAACTTAAATTATCGTCTGCACTTATTAATTAGCACATTTAAGATGAAGCTTTTGAACTATTCAGTATGAGTCTTAGTAAATGAAAATGTGATCATTATATTTAAGTAATTTAGGACCCCACTGTTTTATTTTACGCCCTGTACTTCAGTCTTGCATCTTATTTAAAATTAGTCCTTAGATAAAATGAAAAATGGATAATCTAACGGGTTATAATCGAACGTTAACTGTAATATAGAGAAAGCATGAAAACTATATTATTGAACTACTATATAATTAAAAAGTTCCTATTATTCTAAAAACCTTTCAAATTTTTTCCCAAATACCTTTAAATTAGCTGTAATATTGAATCTTATATACACTATTGAAACTTTTGTGTAGTAGCTAACAGATTTTAGTGTTAAGCAACCCAAAAAATAGTGTGAAGGAACATTTAATTTAAAGTTAATATCAAATCGAGCATTCATATACTCTTTAAAGAGAGTAATTATAAATCAAATTACCAATGATGAATAATCTTACACCTGCTTATGCTCGTTTTAACCATAAGTGAACTTTTTTCTCTTTTAGAAATAACAATTTTGGCGTAATTTGGATATCGTTAGTAGATTGCTTACAATCTTGTACGAAAGGCAGTGCCGTAGCGAGCTTAACTCGCGCCCGGGGCACAATACCTTTTTAGCGCCCCCCCTATTCGAAAACCATCTAATATTATGAGTAAAATATACTCGCAAAGTAATAAATAAATAAAGTAAAATAAATAAAGTCATAGGCTCAAGCTAGGCATTAAATTTGAGACAAAAAATGTAGTTGAGAAAACAAGACTAGATTTTGAAATGTATATGATCATCTAGAATTAGTTCAAAAGATACCTATTATTTATTTTACATATTTATAAAGAAATATTTTAAAAACACGCACTTTTAAAACAATAAAAAAGTAAATATTTATTATCTCTAAGGAGATGCATATATTTAATAATATGATTATAATACATTAATAAAACTAATTACTATGTATAAATTTTCCGCTTTTGATGAAGCAAATTTATCAATAATATCATCAAAGTTGATCATTTCAAATTTTT
>NC_092207.1:58515366-58576524 GCF_043381705.1 Parasteatoda tepidariorum | reverse complement strand
TTGTAAAGTTTAATAGGATAAATATATATATATATATATATATATATATAGAACCATCGTTAAACAGCTGACGCAATTTTTGAGTTCACGACTTTTGTTCAGAAAACAAGGAAACTCCTGGATTGGGAGAAATTTAGTGGAGGACTTTATGAAGGAATTATCCCGCATTTGCGTCACATGGAGAGAAAAATCACGAAAGCCTCCCACGGTTAGCTTGACAGCAAGGGGACTCTAACCCACGATCCGCCTACCACTGAGGATATTTTATGTAGCACTGTACTTTGGTTAGTTTGGTGGCTCTTACATTGTTTTTATATACTTTATTATTTACAAAGTCTGGGTTTCACCGAAAAGAGTTTGATCAGTCAGGGTTCCCTATCAGAAAAAAATTTGGGAGCCGCTGGTATAAAGGGACATTCCGGTATGTAATGACACTAGGAACTGTATTTGATTTTCGATTACTCTGAGAATTCTCTCTGGAGTTCCACTAGTCACTATTGGTGTAAATTAGTTGCCACTACTTTCAGTGTTAAGATACACTAAATATTTTAAAGGTATGAAAGAAAAATTTATTTACCTCTCTGAAGAAGTTACCCTGAGAGCACAGACAAAGAGTTGCTCATCGGTTAAAGGCCGACAAGTCAATTAATGCAAGGCAAGAAAAGATAATCGATCCGCAATTTATGCAACAATAGGCACCATTTGGTACAGATGAAATTGCGTGCGAGATAGATAAAAGCAAACATGTTTTGCTATTGATTTTTCAAACAAATTACCATTGATCATAAGCAAAAATAAGTATTGGTTAAACTTGTACCAAGGGTAAGCAATTCGATTTAGACTAAGAAATCTATAAATGAAATGGGGAAAATGATTGGATTTATTGATTTAATGAGGAAGAAAAATGCCATTTTTTATTCATGCAATTCATTTACACATAAAATGAATTGTATCGAATAAATATTTTGCCTCATAAATTTAATGCGTTTTTATGACTTTTTTAAAACTTTATATAGCTAATTTAAATATTTTTATTGCAGTTGACTAAAAATGAATAAATAAGGCAGACATGACAGCTATATTGTGATATTTTATCATATTCGTCAACAACACGCAAAATTTAACAGTGTGAATAACAAAAAAGTTAAAGTTAAATTTCTTTACATTTTCAAAATAATATTTAATATTTTTCTAAAGTTTTTGTAAAAAAAAGGACACAAACCAAAAAGACAAATGTTTTACGTACAATAAAAATATTTAAATTTTTAACAAAGAATTTGTGAATTTTAAACAATATATCAGATTAAGAGTGGACGAATAACAATGTGGAAATGATGGTTTTGTTACTATTACATGCAGTTTGTATAGAATAATTTTGATATAAAAAGCCTTAAAGCTGGGAAAAATATGTAACATTCACCGTTTCACTAACATAACTAGCTAGGAAACACTTTGCGATGTTTAGGGAAAAATTTGTCTAATAAATCCAATGTTATGGGGAAATTTTGTGAACTTTTCTTCCATTGCTAGGCAACAGAGATTACATTAAGATTGTAAGATTAGAACTACGTAACTATGTAAGGTTAGATCTTACATTTTTCTAATTTTTATTGTTGAAAGTTAAGAGTTTCTAAGCAACAGAATAATGTGGGAATAATTTTTTCAACAACACCGTAGATTTCAGCTACTGTTTAATAGTTAGTTACAGTTAAAATTAGAGTTACTTCCATCTAACTTCGTTAGAGAGTTACGACGTATGTGTAACATTCTCTGATTGGTCGAGAGCCGAAATTTACTGAAACAGAACCTAAGAAACTTTTTCTCGTAGATTTAAAATGGAGTGATCGAAACGGTATTTTTATTTTGGCGGAATCTCATAAATTCGGGTGCATATTCTTTTCCTTTGCTTTTAAAATTATACTAAACTGTTCCATATACACAAATACAATGATAAAAAACAGTTTTATTTTGTGAAATAAGTAGATTTTAAAAATTATGACAGCTCTACTTGTCACTTTTAACAAGCTATTTATGTTATTATATGTCGAATAAATCGTTAATTTATTGAAAAAAATGTTAGTTTTCTACCTAAAATTATTTGCGGGAAAAATTTTGGAAACAAACTAAAAATTAATTATATTTTTATATTTATTGTAAATTATATAAGCGTAATTCGCACATGAGCAATTTGCTGTACTTTGGCATAGTTCCTTGTCTTTTAACTGAGAAAAGAAAAACGAATCGAAATATTGATGCCATAAGCAACAATTCTGAAATGGCAGCTGTTTATTCATTTTTCAATTATTATTAATTATGGCAATTTGTCATTATTTTTGTTTGCTGTTTTTATTTTTCAATGCCTTGTCATGTTCTTTAGGTTCAGATTTTCTTCAATGTGGAAATGTCAACTTTTACTGAGTTATTGCACATTTTTAAAGAAATGCAAGTTGTTTTTTTAATGATTATATACTTGATTTTTATGCCTATTTATTTTTATGTTTGAAGACAAATATGTCATTTTTTTATAAATTACTCATGCATTATTGATTAAGAAAGTGCGTTAGGTATAGATTTCAGGAAGTCGGGATAGAGATCTTTTAAATCACTTTGCATTTTATTGAGTGTTGTTTTTAGAATTTCTTGCATAATGATATTATTATTTTCATTTTTCATTATTTTTATTTTTAATTATTTTTATTCGATAAATAAAATGTTGTTATTATATTATATACTGAAAAATCATACTACTCTGAATTTAATTTAGTGCTGTCTTTTGATTTTCTTCCAAAGTGTATTATTTTTTTTTAATTTTTCATTATTGTTATCTAAAAAATAAAATGTTGCTACTATTCCTTTTCTCTTTATTTAAACTTTATTTTTTTGGTTTAATGACACAATTATTAAATTAAAAGGTTCAATATGTAATATAACATGAGCACTCTAGTTAATCAGAAAGTGGTTAGAAATTTGACAAGCTATAAGTTTCCTTTGGCAATAATTTCAAGATAAATTCTATTGGTAACGGTCGTCGATTGCAAATAGTATTGCAATTCAGCAAACTGCTTCAGTTTAAATTTGAGTGCTCTAGCCAATCTTAAATGGTCAGAAACTTTTAAGTGACAGAAAATTCTCTCCGACAGTTATATCGTAAAAAGTGTTGCTGGTAGCGGCTGAAAAATGCTATCTCTTATTGACATAGAGCACGGAGATTTACTACTGCCTTGAGCTAGTCGGTCTAAAAACTGCAAGAATCCATGGACACAAACCTTCATCTATCGAGATTCCACCTCAAATATATTAAGATTCCATAAGGTAAACAAAAAATAAATAAGTGATATATGATACATCATATTACGATAAAAATATTTAAGTACTAAAAAGTACCTTAATAAAAATAATAATAAAAAATTACCGATGTAATTTTTGTAAAACTATCATAATTTACTCTTTTAATTAAAATGCTATCTATTTTAGTTTCCTTTTTAACATATCTTTGACTTAAACATTACATGGCACTAAAAAAAGAAATTAAAGTACTAATAAAAATCACTGTTAAAAGTTCCCATCACGGAATAAGAAAAATAGATTGTGGAGAAGCGTTCTTGAGTGTGGTAATCATTCCTATTATCTTCATCTTTTGCGATCCAGCTGTTTCAGTTAAATTGAGGGATTTTGAAAGACAAAAACTTTTCTTAATAAAAATAAAAGAAAGAAAAAAGAAAAAAGAGACTGTAAAAAATTGCTACAGTAGACTATCTATAAACTGTATAAGTGTATTGGGTGCATGTAAAAATTATTTTAAGCATACAATAATATGGTAATTTAATGATTAGCCCGATCACTGAGTTACTGATTCATTCTTTCACATAATTTAGATCGATTTGCTGACTTAGTAATTCACTAATCCTAGGATTAGCTTCAAGTCTTCTCCCGTTTTTTGCATGCTGTTTTAGATTCAGTCATAGTGATAGTTGCCATAGTGACACGCTATTCATAAACACAGCTTTTAATGATTGCAGTGATGAATGACGAAAAACAAGCACTTTTTTTCGGAAGTGATGTTCGTTGTTTTAATGAGTACAATCTTCTTATCCACAAAGTGCACTTGGAAAAAATTTCTGATTCAAAGATACATCATTTGTTACCTCCATAATAAGCATTAACAAATAGTAATAAATAATAGATACTTTGCAATTTTTTTAAAACTTTGGTTTATTTTAATAATGCATAAGCTTTGTAACAATACAAGTGTTCAATGACAATTTTTATAAACAAATTCTTGCATGAGTAAAAGCTCATGTTTTTATTCTTTTTCGTCCTTTATGAAGAGAATGTGAAAGGCATCATGTTTCGACAAAGAGGAAAGAACACAAGCCTGTAATATAAGACCCGAAACAATGTTAAATATTTAAAACGTCTTTTTCGAAACATTTCAGAAAAATAAATTGTTTAAACTTGATATTTTTATAAAATAGGATATTTTTTATTTGACTGTATTTTTTATTTGATCATCATACATTTTTTTCTGATCCTCCATTTTGGTAAAAAAAAATCACGATTTAAGGAAAATAAAGGCAGTACTTAGTAAATCTAAAAAAAATCAATGGCAACTCAGTCCACAATTTTTTTGTTTAAAGTTTTTTTCCGCACAGAGAAATATATAACGAGTACTAATTATTTGTGTACTTTGTCAATTATTTAGGGCAACGCCCAAAAAATGTGCAGAATTATAGTAATGATTTTCAAATTTTTTAACTCATAAACCTTTCATAAAGTGAAGATTTGGTTTATAATATTAACATTATATTAAAAATTTAATTTATATTAATAGCACTATATAATTAAAAATACAAATGTAAACAAAAATACCTTTTTTAAAATATTATTTTACAGAAAAACTAAACAACTATTTAATTTTAGATATAAACAAGAATGTATTAAAATGTCTACAGTATATAAAAAAATACTTCCCGAGCTAAATACTATATTTAAAAAGGATTTTTTCTTGGCAAATGTGTAAAAAAATGTTCACATTAGTCCACCTCTTTCCCGTATTTAAAAACCTTTTAACAAGATAATGTATAATACTTACTTTTGCTCCATTCTTATCCTTGACCTGGAAAAAAAAATAACGACACACATTAGATTATAATATTTTATGGAAAAAGATTCAAAAAGTTTTGTTATTTTCCATTTAGGCCTGAAATATTTTGTACAAATAGTACAGCGCAAGAGAAAAAGTTACATACGGTATAGTTTTGATCTAAATCGTCGAATTTCCATTACCACAAAATACTATATAACTTTTATGGTTTGAAGAGCTAAATTAAGTTATCAAAATTAACAACGGAGTAATAGCAGTCTGTAAAATATGAACAAGAATGCTGTTGAAAGTTTAAGCTGATTTCAGATATCAGAAGATTTTTACTAGCAAATAAATTGTTCGGGGAAATATGATTTGAGAAAGTCACACTTTCTTCGATAATGATATTTTTTTACATCAAATTATTATTTAGTATTGTTTTCAGATAGATATTTTCTGATATTTCCTGAATTTATATTAGATAACAGCACAATACTGTAAACATGTTATTGTCGGCTTGGAAATTGTGGTGTTTTTAAATCACTGGATATACATATTTGAGTTAACTAGCGTACAGAAATGTATGTTGCACATAATTCAGATTGATTCAAGGTACAACGAATATACACTTTTTTGGTTTTGTTAAGACCATTAAAAGAGGTAATATTTCTTTAAAAAAAATCGGTGTTTCATTTTATAGAGAAGGAAATTTTCGTATTTGATCTACTTCAGTGATGGGTTCAATTGTAAGTACTATTATAATTTTGTATTCAAATCAAACTTATTGAAAAAAGATATTCAGCAGTTAGAAAATTAAAAAAAAAATGTTCTCTCGAAAAGTCTTCAAAACTTTGAATGGTCATAAAATAACTGAGAGTACCTGTTACTACCGGTACCAACTACATATACCATATGCAGTATTTCACATTAGCAAATATTAAAAACCAGTATGAGATACTTGCGGTGCAAGGTACAATACTTTTTCTATATCTTAATAAAAATACGTTTCTAAATACACTTTTTGATTGAATAAATCTTAGAAACGTATTAAGGTTTAATCTAGGATTTTAAGGATTTAACTCTTAAGTTACTGGGATTGACTTTTATAATGTTTCGATAAATTTTGATAACGTTATGTTTCTTTCACTTAATGCCAGAGTGCAGCTTCAAATATGCGTTATTGACATTTATAATCTTTTAAAGCAAATTTTATTGACCACATTTTTTAAAAGGATTTTAAACATAGTTATGGAAAGGTTCTCCGTAGTTTTGATGTAAATCAGCATAGAAATGTTAGGCCTGAACACTGGAAAGATACTTCAAGTAAAACTTACCTTATCAAATTTTTGATCATGTGTGTGAAAACAAGCCATCACCTAATAAATAAATAATAATTCCAAAGTCATTAACAGTTAAATTGTAAAAGTAAGTAGACTTCTAAAATTAATTTGAAATACAATTTTTTTCAGATTAAATGAGAAAGCGGAATCTTTTCTAGGGTGAAATTTGCAACAATCTATTTCACTTAAACAAACTGTATTTGAAATCTTTCTTATGATTAAATAACACTTTCAAACTTACAAATATCAATGGTAGTCTAGTCTGTGTGAAAAGAAACTTTAAACCTCTAAACTTCGCTACCCATTTCTTACAATGATTATAGAAATTTGATGGTAAAAATATGTTCACGACTATCAGAGCTTTATTGTAATAAATTTCTTTATTTATTTCAATATGAAGTGTTATGATTGTACGTATCCTTGTAGGGGATTCTGGATTTACATGCAACATGGGTAAAATTTAAGCAAGCTATGATTTATAGTGATGTATTTTAGTAATGATAGAGATGGACGAAAGATAAGATGCTTGTTGTAGATCAATTCGCTCATTTATTTAGTTTTTCTACTCAATCATCAATGCTGATTTTATTCCACTGCACTTCGTATACCTGCTGATCTACAATTTAATCATAATGAATTAAAAAAAAGCAATAATTTTTAAGGCTTTATTTAATTTCAACTATATTTTGCATTATGTTCAAAATCTTCTGTACTATCTTCGACCGGCCTGTGTAAGGGTCAGGGAACTGACCTCGCATCAGAAAGGGTCTGGGTTCGAATCCCAGGCAAGGCATGGATGTTTTTTCATTCTCTGTACTATGTGTCCTTATTGTGGGGCAGCGTTGGCCGACTTAATGGTGCCCCTGAAATGGCACCCTTTGCACCATTAAGCCCTGAATGGTGCCCTTTGCAGACTGGCCAACAATTCTATTCTTCAGAAACCTGTATGACGAAAGGTCCTTCTCCATGTAGGCATTGGAAAAAAAAATCTCCAATTTAAAGTTTGTAAAATATTTATTGTTCGCAAAATTTTTATCTTTATAAGACTCACACATTACCTATCGGGTGGGGGGAGAGTTTGAGATAGGAAATGAATGGAAATAATTAATTTGGATCCAGTTTTTCGAAGGAAAGTTTTGTCAAAATTATTTTGAAATTGTTCTACAGTCAACTATAGATTTTCTGTAGTGTTTTCTTAACTTTAAAAATACAAGTTTCTGTTTCTTCATACTTTTTTCTGTTTGTTACTTGCAAGTATAATAAATTTAATAGACTATTTTGAAATTATTGCACAGTCAACTATAGATTTTCAGTGTTTTCTTACCTGCAAAAAGACGTTTCCTATTTCTTCATTCGTGTTTCTGTTTGTTGCTTGCAAATATAATACAATTTAATAAATTATTTTAAAATTTTTCTACAGTCAACTATAGATTTTCTGTATTGTTTTCTTAACTGTAAACATGCATGTTTCAGTATGTTTATACTTGTTTCTGTTCGTCACTTGCGAGTGTAATAAAATTTATAAATTAAAAACTCTTACTGCATCTACAAGTGAGAGATCTTTGCAGACTGTTTTTACAAATGCAAATAGGTCACCATAAGTCTCAGGTGCAAGTCTTTTGATGCATGTCCTTGCCACTCTCTGATTCTACAAAAATTAAAAAAAGCAAACTTTTAAATTAAAATGTCACAATTAGTTTTCTAGTAATGGGTATTTTGAAAATTAATTATAAAAAAAGGTTAAATGGAATAGCTTTTCAAATTCAAGGAGAATTAATGCGTTAAATAAATAAGATAATTGATTTTTTGCTGCTTGTCCAAGTTTTACCAACATATCAGGAATTGACATTTTGGAATTTTTTTGCGTTTTTTTTGTTTTGTTTTTTGTTATTATTTTTTATAATGTTAGCTTTTTAAAAAAAATTTTAACACTTAGAAAATATAAAAATAATGCATTCATTTTATTTACTTATTCTTTAATTCGCCGATTCTATTTATATCATGTCTTGTTAGTGCCTCCATACGATTAATCATTGATAATAACGTTTGTTATATCAATAGGAAACTATATTAATATTCTTTCAGAATTAAAAGTAAATATTCTTAAACATAACCTTATATAAAATAATAAACTAATTAAATATACTGAAAAAATAAAAATCCTTGTATAAAATGCTTAAAAAAATGAAATGTTTTCGCAGGGAAAATATTATTTGACTAACACTATCAAACGGTGTTGTTGAAAATTAAAATTCTCTATTCCTTAACTTACATAGTTTTGCAAATCTTAAAGCGAAAATTTACTTACAGCATGCTTAATAGATGAAAAATGAATGAGATCAAATAGTCCAAAACCACAGTTGAATAAAATAAAAATATGTTTAAATAACTAATCACATGGTTACAATCATTCTGTATTTGCCTTATTAGTTGCAAGTAAAATATCCAAGCGAAAGCTGAATTCTACAAGCCAATAACCAAAGAAATATTTGTAGTTTCAACTGTTGTTTTTGTCATAGAGAAAAAAAGAAGCATGTTGGGTTTTGGGAGTCACAAAAGAATTATTTTTACGCGAAAAGTATGTTACCGCTTAGTTTGTAGAAGTAAATATTGAAACTTTAATTTGTGAGATTAATATTCACCTACGAAACAACCAAGTTTGATTTGATAGAAACAAATGCATACTGAAACATTTTTTTTTAAATAATCCTTTTCTTGAGAATAATACATCTTAATAAATATTTTTTCTTTAAGAAAATCTTTATTTTTCCCTAAATTTGAAAGAGATAGAGACTATATTTGATTTTACGAAATTCAAAAGAATATTCTAAAGAGCAAGGAGTAAATTTTATATTCAAAATTAAATTTTTAGCGAAAAAGTTCACAAACATTTAAATTTTTTTTTAAAAAAATATATGTACATGTTTATGAAAAGATTAAAATATATGCATTTAGACTTCCATTTCCGAAAATAAAGTTTTTACAATTTTTATTTTTAATGATTGGAGATAATGTTTTGTGCAAGAAATGCACAATTAAAAACAACAACAAACAAACTATATTTTGTGTTAAGAACACAATCTTCTGTGTTTCTTTTGATATCTGCGTAAGAGGTGCAGAATATTGCAAAGAAAACGAAAAAAGCCAGAAAAAATTTCACAAAAGAAGCACGTAAAACATTCAATAAATTAAAACAAATTGTAATTAAAAATAAACCTCTTGTTAAGTTTATAAATAAAAATAGCTCTTTCAGCATGTCAATATTGAAAGACTATTTATCTTCCTTGTAGTTGCAATTTTTCTGACTGCAGAGCTGCTCGCATGGTATTTTTAGCTATAACTTCACCAGTTAATAACTCTCGAATGTCAATTTATTTTATTCCATCGTAATCTTTGCCAATTTTATTAAACATCTTCATACTTTCAAGTTTCTTAGTCTTACAGATTTTACACAAAAAAGAAATTAATTCCCAAAACAGCAGTAGCCGCCGCATTGTTATTGATTATTTATTATAGGGAAATACTATAATCATTAAATATTAAAATTAGAATTTATGCAAACAATGTTATACATTTCAAAGGAAAATTTACAGAAATGTTCATAATTTTAGGAATAAATAAATTATCATAGCAAGCAACGAAATTATGCAAAATTTTTTAATTCTTGTTATGTACAGGTTTTTAAAGGTCCTACCTCTCTTTTCACGAACTTTTACTATGTGCTTGTATCTTTTTCTTAAAAATAAGCAAACAAACATTGTATATGTTTTCGGGATCGATCATGTTATCCGTGCTTTTTTGAAGACGAAATTCTTCAGGGGTTTAATGAGCTTAAAGTTGTTGAGAATAATTTAAATAAAATATTCATTCATCCTATTCATACCTGTTTGTCTTAAAGTCTTTAAACATATGTTAAAATTTTGACTGGTCGAAAGTGTGGAAAATGAAAAAAATATAGCAAAATTAAAATGAATATTAATTTACCATTGTTGATGCAAATTGCTTGTAACACAATGCCAATTCTTTTATTAGGTCATCATTGTTTTCATCTACAGGGAATGAAAAAGAATAAATTAATAAATTCGTTCATCTGATACAATTCTAATTACTCAATTTAGTTAAATATTACATAGACATGCAAATACGTATGAAGGTTGATATGGAAGGAAATAAAGATTCTGAAATACTAATTTAATAAAGGGTATGGAAGGAAATTTTATGCATTAAAATATTAACAAAATGGCAAATAATTGTTTAATTTGTTAATAAAAATGTTATATATATATTTTTATTTTTTAAACCATTTTTCCTACATTGTGTCTTAACTTTTATTAAAACCCTTAGTGCATTCTGAACACTATTTTCATACTATATTTAAAATCATATATTTAAAACAGCTGTGGTGACGTCGGAGGCCCTTATAATTTTTTCAATACAGAGAAAAATTAAGATAAAGAAGTCTTGGTTTAAAAGCATTAAATAACTATTAAAATCTGATTTATGTGAAAAATATGGAACTTTTCAGGAAATTTTAGGAAAACAATTTTTTTAAAACAGAGGTAGTTTGTAGTTTATATCAGTGAGTAGTTTGTAAATATCAGTATCTTATTCTTTATTTGCTTCGTACTTAAAATGCACTTTTCGTATTTGCACAGCTGAAAATAAATAGTGCTGCATCATTTGCACAATGACCTACCGAATCTTTTGTCTTGACAGCTAACTTTATAACTTAACTTATAGCTTAACTTAAAAGTTTAACAGTTTACTTAACTTATAGCTTAAATTAAAAGTTTTTAAAATGCTTATTAGAGAAAATTATAAAAAATATTATGGAAATTATTATAGAAAATTAAATTAATTGAAAGTAATACAGCTCATAAAACTGTTAGATAATTACATGAATTTCGTTGAATTGCTACAAACAAACAAACAATAAATAAATAAATAAAATATTACTTTTTCAATAACAATTGAGTTACAATTTTAATTTCCAAAAGTCAGACATAGTTATTTTTTTAATTAAAAGCTTTAAGCATTACCCCTCTAAAATTGAATTGAGAAACGAAAAAGAGTTGTCAATATGTTGAAAACCTTAAAAATGAGGCATTGAAAATGAGGCATGAAATTGAAAATTGAATTTTATTAATTACACATCTTTTGTAAAAGAATTTACATGAGCTGTTAATGCTTCGGAGAAAAATAAGAGTTTATTATTTAACATTCATTTGAATTTATTATTTCTTTGAATTTGGTAGTCTGATGATAAAGTAATCAAATATATACTAATAAAATACAGAAAATTATTTTGAGTATTATTTAAACAAAATAATTTTCGTACAATTGTATTTAAATTATCTAAGCATTATTGGTATATATTGTCTTTCTTTACAAAAGATGTATACAGTAATAATGTAATCTTAAATTCAAAATATAAATTATTTAAATAGATATTTACCGCATAACTTCTGTACCCTTAATTTGATTTTGTCAATAGGCATAGGTTCAGCAGTTATGAAGATTGCTAAGGATAAGACGCAAATTGTGATGGTTAATCGTAGACTCACCATGTTTGAAATTATCAGGAAAAATATCTAAAAAAATAGCTATAATTAATGACTGTTTTTTAAAAAATGTTTTTACACACTGCTGTGTAAAATTATTGATGCTTATTGATGTTGATTTATTGACGCTTATTCTTTTTCTTCCCGTACAAAGAACGGGTATTTAGCTTGTAATAAATAATATTATTTTTGTAATGAAAATTAAATAAATATATTTAAATTGGCGTGATCAATTCATAATTTTTTTCCTCATATCATCAAAAGTATATATGTTACGTGTATCAAAAAGAAATAAAGATTATGTTATTTAATCCGAGGTAAAATTTGATTTTAACAGAAATATTTAAATTACAGTTCAAATTTAGCATTTCTTAATTTCTAATCAACTTTATTTTGGTTATAACGGCTTTTGTTTACAGCCTACCCAATTCTGAGTTTATGGCCTTCAATGTTCAACTCCGTAATCTTATAATCTTGAACCCAACCCAGAAGACAAAAAAATTCCTTGATCCAGCATTGGGACAAACTAGCCTTTGTGGAGGATATTTTAATAGAGCTAACCAGCATGTGCGTTACATGGAGAGGAAAACTAAGAAAATCACTCATTGTTAGCTCAACGGCAAGGGGTCTCCAACCCATGACCTGTCTACTACTGACGATATTTTACGTTAGGACTGTGGTCAGTGCGAACCGGGAGGGGAATTCGGAGCGACTGGCCATCGTCAGAGTTTGAACTTGGGTTATCTCAATGGTAGGCAAGTGCTCCATCCCCATAGCCAACGCGGTTATAATAATCAACATTATCATGGCATTTTAATTTTTCCTAAGATTATATAATAAAAAATATTTTCAAGAATAAATAACTCACGTTCTTATAACGATCTCTCTGTCATCTAGAGATCTATCTAGTCTGATGAGAGTATATCTCAGAATATTTTGCTAGAATATAAAAACTTCACGATCCCGTTGACTCAAAGCTGATTAATTTTCTGCATGGTAATAATTTTGCCTTATCTTTGCTCTTCCAAGTTGTTTCCAATCTTGTAAAATAGACAAAAAACTCAAATGAGTTAATTTGCGTTACTCTTTGACTTGCTCACAATTGAGCAAACGTACTAGATTGAAAAAGCATTCAAAAATTCATATTACAATTCTGTGATCTCTACAGAAATGTTCCTCAAACTTTAATGTAAGACAGAAATTTAAACTAAAATCTTTTATTGGTTTTAGGTTCAAAATTTAATGACAGGGATTGGAAAATATGTTTCGATAATGCGATTGAATTAAGACTTATAAACTAATTCATGCTCAAAAATTTCGTTTCTGATAATACAATACAGTATTGAAAGTTACAAATGGTAACATGCGTTTGTAGATTATTGCACAAGTACACACAGAAAATTTTATTTCAATATACAACATACCTGAATATTTTATTGAGTTCATAAGATAATCTCCGTCAAACCTCATGTCCCTTTTATGTCAGAGCTTTGAGCTTAAACTTTGGCTTTATCTTTGCAAAGTTTGCTTAATAGACAAAATAAATAAAACCATATGTTTATTTTTTTTTTATGAAGATTTACATTAACAAGCGTAAAAAATGAAAACTGTGGAATCTTTTTTTTTCTAAAATAGGTTATTTCAAAAGGTAGGTGAGGATTTTCCCACGCTTATTTGTGTTTTTTTGTCCAATTTCCGAAGTAAAAAATGTGTCATCATTTAGAACTAGGCAAATATATTTGCTATCAAGTTTTTCTTTCAATGAAATATAATTTCTTTTAACATATGGGAGAGAACAAGATACATTTTAAAGTCTAATTTTTTAACATTGATTTTCAGTTTTTAATCTTTTAAAACCTGACTTTTAAATAAACGTAGTTTCCAAAAACGTATGGTGTTAAATATTCGTAATTTTATATTAAAATTTTTTTTTTGCGGAATTCGAACAAAAGTTATCGAGGGTTATATATTTTTTCTTCTTGTACCTACTTTCTCAGAAAAATTTATGTCACGTTGAACTACTCGTTTTAGAAAAATATGTAACTTTTGAACGATAATTCTATACTTCTGACCTTTTGGAAAGTTTTATAACACAAATATCCAACGAAGATCTCGTATATTACCCAAAATGTGAAGAAACACTATAAAATTTTCTTAAATGTCAATAAGTTTCTGGTCATTTACACCCTCAGTGGCTTCTCGTTGTTTTTCTTTTTTTTAAATATAAATAGTTCCAAAACAATCAAAACAAACAATTCGTTTTCACAGTAAATACTTGTAGTGCTATACAAGAGCGTTTCGACAATATTTAAATACAAAGTAATTAAAATTTACTTAAAATTTAATAATAATCTTCCGTACTTTAAAAAAATTAGCGTAAGAAATACAAATTATGAAACTCAAGAAATAAATGAGAAATTTTACTCATTATCAAGACTTAACTGCTCAAATAAGGAGCGTTTTTAAAATTATAAATAAATGTTAAGATTTATATCCAATTAGATCTTTTTATTACTGCTGACTTAAACTCCAGCGAGAGTTTTGAATTTTGAAAGGAGAGTTGAAATTTTGAAAGGAGAACAAAATTTTCAATATATTTAAGGATGCTCAATGTTTAACGCAAGAAAATTTGAGAAAAAATTCACGAAAAAAAGCACTTAAAATTATAACTTCGGAACAAATTTCAGCTTACAGAAAAAAAAATACTCGTGTTAACAATAACAAATTGTCATTTTCCACTCCGGTGCATTTCAGCGGGCAGCAGTAAAAAATATTCGCCAGGTATTTTTTTACTACACGTTTAACAGTCAAAAATTCTCGAACGTTCTATTTGTCTATTCCATCGCACTCCCTATGAATTTTCTACCCACTTACTTTAGTTAATAGTTAAAGTTAATAGTTTTTGTGCAGGAAACAAAATGTAAATTTGGTTGATTACTCAAAACACCGGTGATGATTACAGTTTTTGTACTTAGAGAAAATTAAAAACTAAATTTAATAAATTGAAGTTTATTTTTTACATAAAATAACTGAAAATTTTCTAAGCTGCATATTTCTAAATTAAAATCTTACTTTATACATTGAAGCTAGTGTACAATTAGGTTAAATATTTTCTTAGTTATTTAAAGCTATATACGGTTATCTAAATCTATGAAACTGGTTAAATAGCTAAATTGAAGCATATTTTTTCCTACTTAAATTGAATGGATATAATTTTCTTTTGAATTTCTAAAATTGAACAATTTTATGAATATTTTCAAGATGAACATTGTATAATATTTTGTCAATGACATATCAGGTCTGGTGATTTGCAATGAAATATAGCGCAATGCATACAGTTTAATAATAGTGGTCGTAGTAATGTACAAAGTTCATGCAATGTTACTTTGTTAATGAACTTAGTTTTTGCTGAACACTACAAGTTATTTTCTAAGAGACTACAAATATTAGAAAACGTAAAATTTTTAGAATCATAACCGGTTTATAATATAAAAAGTAAGTTTGTTCCGTAAAAGGTTTAGGCAAGTCTTTTACAAAAATGCAAAAATGTTTTTATTCCCATTTAAAAGTATCTAATCTCGGGTAAAATAAGTTAAATGACCTGAAGCTCATTAAAATTAAAGGCTCACGGTTATCTAAAGCCATGTCAATGTTAGTTTAAGAAAACTGTCTGCTTTTTCATTATTTGTATTCTTAAAATAAAGTCTCGAAAGAGACAATATATCAATACTAAAATTATAATTTTTGTAATTGGCTCATATATGTACGCACGTTATGTGGAAGTATGCAAAGCAATTACAGTTTCAGGCTGAATAAGATTCAAAAATAGGCTCCTCTTCCTTAGTAGTTAACGAGAATCGACTACTAAGAGATGAGCTTTTTTTTAAAATAAAACAATTTTAGTCATTGAATCTTGTTAAATTTTATGATTAATATTATTGTTAAATTTTATTAAATTCTCCGTATTCAAAAACTGCCGCCTTTGTTTTTAATTTAATGTTACATCTTGTTTTGATGCACGATGACTGTTTAATTTAAATAGTGTAGGAAAGTAAGGTGAAATACAAAAAATATATCTCTGAAATTATTTACTGTTAAATTTAAGTGGAAAATGTCATGTTGACCACTAGGAAGCCCATAGAAAGGATACCTCGGAGTTGAAATTTGACGCACTGAAAGGGCCATATTTATTTATGATCTTAATAGGTGTTTTTAAAAAAATTCAATTTTGTTCGAAAATTGCTACAATTTTAAATTTTGTTTTTGCGAAGTTTTCTTTTTGTTTACTTCAAGTCTGATAATTTTTGTGCAGCGAAAAAAAATTTAAATTTAAAATTACGCTGTTGCATAAAAATGTACAAGGAGTGCGACGGATTAAACAAATAGAACAATCGATAATTAGTTCGAGAATTATTAGCTGTTATACTTGTTTTTAAAATACCATGCAAGCAAAACTGCTGCCCGTTGAAAAGTTGAACAGAGTTAAAATGAAAAAACCATTTTTAATGCTTTTTTCGAAACAGAAATTTGTCTGAAATTTCTAATTTCAAGTCCTTTTATTCCTGAATTTTTCTTCATATTATTTTGTTTTGAATATTGGCCATCTTGAAATATATTGAAAATTTTGTTTACCTCTTAAGATTGTTATTTTATAAACTTGAGTTTATGTTGAAAGTAACAAAAAAAAAAAAAAAAAAAAAAAAAAAAAAAAAAAGAGAATAGATGTTGTCAGATATAAATTGTAACCTTTATATATAGGTTTCAAAACAGTTTTTTTAAAATTTAAACTCTTAAGTGTCGTCAACGAGTAAATTTATTTCTCATTTATTTCTTGACTCTTAGAATTTATATTCCTAAATTGTTTAAATTGTAGAACATTATTATTCAAAAACAAGTAAATTTTTATTTCGTTGCTTTAAATATTGACAAAATGTTCTTATAGAAATTTAAGTACTTATTTTGTAATGGAAGATGTAAAATGTTCCTTGCTTTGAATTTTTTGAAACTATTAACCTTTAAGGGGAAAAATGAATGAAAAACAATTACGGGGGTTGACGAGTGGATGAAACTTAGAACAAAAACTTCTAATTACGTAAAGGAAATTATCAATGATTATAATGTTAATTTTTAGCATTTTATACAGGGGATGGACAAAATAATGGAAACAATTCTGTAGTAATATATTTTTCATTTTTCTGTAGAAATACTAAAATAATCATTTTATAACTTCAGAAGTGTTTACATAATTTAATTTCTCATACATATATATGAAGTTTAAAGCTTTTAGAGATTTGAGGGACCAAAATTAATTACGAAAGAAAAATATTGTTTTTGAATACCATATGCCAAAAAATGTAGCTAAAAGTTTAAGTTGTAATAATTATTTTGAATACTGTATGCAATATATACTCAAAATTTCGTAAGCCTAGCTTAAGTATTTATGAAAATGTGGAAATTTTTCATGAAAAACTATTTTTTTGTCTTACGCTTGTTTCTTTGACATAACTTTAAGAATATTCAGTAAAATTAAGCAACATTTTTAGAGCAGTTTAAAATCAATTACGAAATAATTTGCTTAAAAATTAAAAAAAAATTCGTTGCAAACTGTGCAATATATAAGTAATGAAAGCAGTTCTTTCAAACTGCTCATACACTCAAATATAAATTTTTTTCTCCTAATTTTGTAATTAATCGTATTTGACAACTAATGAAGAAAGTCTGATTTGAATATCTTAAGTTTCAGGATATTTTCTAAGAGGTTTTTGTACTTTAAAAAAAAACCCAAATTAATAATTTTTTTTTTTACAAATATCATAAAACAAAATTAAATAACAAATGATAATATCTAGAAATAAATGTTCAAATACCGAAATATGATAGTATAAGGAAGGAAAAGATACTTTAATTGGGGATGATCCCCAACGATGCCGATGTCATTTTTTATAAATCTTGTTTAATAGGAGAAAATAAAATTTGTGGAAAATCCATTAATATTTTTAGTATTCTTTTAAAAAATAAGAAAACTACTTGAAAATTGCTTGAAACTTTTAAAAGTTTTGAGATATTTAAATAGGACTTTTTTTATTTGTAGCCAAATACGATTCACTACAAAATTTAGAAAAAACAAATTTAAATCTTTCCCACGCTAAGAACTACTTCAAATACTCATTTCTTGCGCAGTTTTAAACAACTTTTTCTCAAATTTTAAAGCAAATAAGTTTGTAATTTTGAAATGAACCAAAAATTTCGTTTAATTTTATTCAATATTTCTAAAGTTAACGCAAAAAACGAAAGACAAAAAAAAAAAAAATATTTTCTTAAAAAAAATGTCCTTATCTCTATAAATTTCAGGTTTGCGAAATTTTGTGCAATATTTGCAAACAATAAGTAGATAAGCAGTTTAAAATCAAACCAGTCAATTCATTAATGTTAAAATTTATACTTACAATACGATATGGTACACACAAAAGTCAATAAACATACTTTTATATATAAAGCCAGAATCATAAATTAAGATGCATACATACAATTTTTCGTAAAATAAAATTTGTAATTCAATCAAAAACAAAACTAATTTTAACTAACTATTTGAATATAAATAAGTTAGTTCAAAAATACCCCACCGTTTCGTTGAACAAAATTTGTTAAGCTTAAAAAGTTTTATAAGTTCTTCATACTTATTCAGAAAATTCACAGTTTTGTTCTTTATGAGTTTAAAAAAAAGTATAAGTCTTAATATTTTAAATTAGGCTTAGTTAATTTTAAGTATAAAAATAAGAATTTTTTCAAAAAATTGAATAAATATGCTCCTTTCTCTCTTACATTTTAAGAATCCTTGGAAGAAAAAAAGTTTATTTGTCTAAGAAGTGAAGGGATTTAATTATCGACTATGTCAACCTTCATCTATCAAAAGGTACCTCGTGATGGAATCAAGTTAACATGTCTTATATACTAGCGAATTGGTATTTTTTAATATTTGTAGTGGTAGTTACGCCACTATTAATTCTCTCACAGATAAAATTCTGGAAGGGGAGTAATGTGGCGTAACTACCACTATAAATATTAAATACGAATTCACTAGTATATAAAACATGTTAACTTGATTCTATCTTGAGGTACCTTTTGATAGATGAAGGTTGACATAGTCTATAATTAATTCCCCACATTTGTGGATCATCCATCAATATTGGAAAGTTCTTATCACTCCCGGGTCACCAATGAAGGGATTTAATTATCGACTATGTCAACCTTCAGCTATCAAAAGGTACCTCCACCATAGGTATCTTTTGATATATGAAGGTTGACACAATCAAAAATTAAATCCCCACAGAAGCACTCACTAGTTGTTTCTCTCTCTCAATAAAACTTCACTCATTCTGAACTACATTCTCAAAACCCAATCCTATGATTAGACTTTCAACTACATAGGGCGATGGAAGTTCATTTAGTATCTTGAGTTTGGATATGTCTTTTATGTTCCTTAAATTAAATTTTATGGGTGCGCTCACTTCGCCTAATATCTGCCGGGATAGCTTGGTTGGTAGGCTACTGGGTCCACGTCCAAGAGGTCGTGGGTTAGATCCCATGCAAGACTTCTCGTGCAGTAAATGGTTAGATCCCACTCCGGCCGAAGACTTCTTGTGTAGTAAATGGTGACTGATTCACGTTAAATCTGTTGAGACAAAGCCCTCCAAGTTTCCATAACAATTCATGCCTCTGGGGGTACTGATTCAGGAGTTTCCTCATCTTCTGGATCGGTTCAAAATTACAGGGCTACGGAGTTGAACATTAGTAGTCGTAAACTCAAAATTTTGCGTCGGATGTACAACGACGGTAATAAAATAAAATAAAATAAAATCTGTGCATGAGAACCGTGGTCGCTCAGGGGATAGAGCGTTCACCTTCCAATGAAGAGAATCGGGTTCGAATCCCAGCTATGACTGATCGATACGAATTCTACACCCTACTTGCATGGACCACAGTGCTCACGCAAAATATCCTCAGTGGTTGACGGATCATGAGTTACAGCCCCCTTGCCATCGGGTTAACCGTCGGAGGTTTTCGTGGTTTTCCACTCCATGCAACGCAAATCAGACTAGTTCCATATACTAAGTTCCATATACTATAAGAGTCCCAATACTACGGAAATGAACATTGGTAGTTGGAAACTCAAAATTGGATCGGCTGTTCAGCAACGTTATAAAATGAAATAAAATATGTGCATGAGGTGTAAAATATCTTCGGTGCTATACGAATCATGGGTTGGAACCCCCTTATCGTCGGACTCAGCATATGAGGTTTCCGTGGTTTTTCTCTCCAAGTACCGTAAATACGGGATAGTTCTATTAAAAAGTTTTCCACAATGACTAGTTTGTCCCAATGTTGGATCCAGGTTTTCCCTCATTTACTGGTGGGTTGGATTTAAAATTACGAGGTTAAAGAGTTTAACACTGATAGCCGTAAATCCAAAAATGGGTCTGCTGTTCCGGGCCGGTTTTATAAAAAATAAATATGCGCATGGCTTCGACTTTCACGAACTTCAAGGGATATTTAGGGTGATTTTCCATCACCCTGTATCGGTGGAATTCTAACAGTAGGTTCCCAAGTTTCTTCAACTAAAATCATTAAAGATCGCTCTTTAGCTACTAACCTTGATTTTTGGGAATAACTTTAAATTTTGAAAAGCTCAAATGATTTAGTTTAGGACCTTTCAAGTAATTATTCTTTCGTAATATTAGGAAATCAATTTTAGTGTAATTTTTACATTTTGTACCCCTCCACATACCTGTTTTTTTTTATATATCTACATTTACTATCTTAAATAAGCATATTCCTTCTTTTATTTCCTTAAATACTTTGCATCATGATTGTTCTGATGTTTGATTTGTACTTTCCACAGTCATTTTGTGTTCCGACGCATCACGGAAGGAGGTCGCTGTGTATAGAACGAAAAGTATAGTTTTTCTGCTATAATCCCCTGTATTCTTTTGTTTTGGAATTATAATTTTCTACTTATAGCTTTGTTTCCTGTTTATACAGAAGTAAAATGTTATAAATCGTTATAAGAACACCACAACATAAGTAATACAAAATATGGAAAATTATGGTTTATTTTATAGAATACGATGCAGTAATATAGCTCATCTGTTATACAATGTATAGCTCATCAGTACAACTCTCAGTTATAACACGATATTGGTTTTTTTAAATGAATGTTTAACATAAGTAAGAGCTGGATCGCTTGAAGATTCGGTTCTTTTTTTCATGTTAATCACCAATTAGGTCCATGTAATCATTTTTCATAAAAGCTGTGAAAATGCATGCCTGTAACACAAAATGATAGTGAGAATGAAATATTTATTAAGTTAATTTTACAAAATATTAAAATATCATAAAACGTAGAAATTTTTTCAAAATTTTTTATTAAGAAAATCAAATTTGGTCATTTGATGATAAAATAATTATAGAGCAAGTATTTTCTAATGATCGGATTTTCGCGTACTATGAATTAAAGGTCTTTTGAGCAATGTGACCTCACGGGGTGGAAGATACTAAGAACATAGGTAGGTGCCATTGTTATTATAAATAGCTACAGTTAAATCGTTCACAATAGCAATTGCACTTAATATAAATTATTGCTTGGTTTTTGCAAATAAATACATTGTCTGCACCTGAAAACTTCTAGCATAGGTAAAATGGTCCATATAATCCTAGCATAGGAAGCAATGTCCCATTTTTCCTTACTACCAAACACGCTATCTCTTCCATTTGAGCAGAAGAGATTGCTTTAAACATGTCCGTCTCCAGAAAGAACCATCGAGTTATGCAATTGTTTGCCATGGTCCGTAATCGTGACTAACAGTTATTTAACAGAACTATTCTGTATGCAGTTAGTTAACAGAAATAGTTTAATTTGAAACATTTTATATTATTGATATACACCAAAGAGCCATTACATTATGCTAATAGCACCCTGTCATTATGCTAATAGCACCCTGCTAATAGCACGTAGGACTACCTTTAGCCCTCAAAACTGCTAGCACCCGCCGTGGCATTGATTCCACAAGGTGCTGATAGATAGTCTGAGGTATCTGGTACCAAGCGTTCACCAACTGGTCCAGCAATTCCCTCACATTGCGAGGGGGGTAGCGTGGCAGCACGAATTTGGTTTTCCAAATAGGGCCACAAATGCTCTATTGGATTAAGGTCAGGTGAATTTGGGGGCCAAGACATGACTTGAAAGTCACTGGAATATTCCTCGAACCAATCCATGACAATTCGACCCTTATGCATGGTGCATTATCCTGTTGGTAAACACCTTCCCCCGCAGGAAAAACTGTTGCCATGAATGGATGAACCTGGTCTGCAACTATGTTCAAGTAGCTCACAGGCGTCAGGAATTGTTCTATGAGGATTATGGGTCCTAATGTGCCCGATTAAAACATTGATCCTGGGCCAGTAACCATGAAAACCTGAGCGAACCCATTGTTATAGATGGAGGGTGGTCATAATGTAACAGTTCTTCGGCGTACATAGAAAATTAAACAGATGAGCTATGAAAGTTCAAGTTCTTGATTTTGAAAAATAGTAGCTAGGTCTTATACTTGACGCTTATGGGAATCGGCTTGATCATCTATGCATTCACTAGAGATCTGATTGGAATTCCAGTGAGCGTATTACGCTTTGCTCTCTGCTTCTTGATCTTTCTTGCGCTTTTGCACGCCAAACACGCAATAACTCCTAATTTTAACTTATGTATTCTTAGTAGAGTGTTGTCCTTTTTTCATAATCATTCAGTAGAATTTATCTTCTGATCAAATTCTTTATAAATATAATTTTTTCAGTACAAATTCACAGTACTTACTGCCGCTTTTCCCATGTCCTTCATCTGAAATATATAAAAAAAAGTTCAAATTATATTATAATACATTGATTAAAAATAGAGTGAAGTAAAAAAAATTATAAGTAATTATTATAAGGGTTGACAATTTTACTTAATATTTTAACAATAAACTTATGTATTTTAGGTAGAATTTGGCTTATAAGGGAGTAATAATCCCTCAAAATTTATTTTTACGTTTAGGCAAATTGGCAAAACTGAGTTACACTTTCATTTGCAGTCGAATAACAATAGTTGTTTTGAAATAAGATAAATAAAGAAAACAAGACTTTTGGGATGGATAAGCAAATTTTTAATTTTTTAAATTACAAATACAGAAAAACACATCTTTCATTAAGTTATCTTTAAATTCGACACAATTCTCACACATGCATTTTAAAAACGCTTGCAAAACTAAAATAATAGTAGATCAAGTTTAATTTGATTTCTTATTGTTTCCGATAGCAAATATGTGTGTTATTAATTGTAATAATTAGGTTTAATATTTTTGCGCAGAATTTTTATAGTAATAAAAAAAAATTTCGAACAAGTTCTAGTAAAATGTAGGGATATTAAAAGTTGATAAAAAAATAGTAAAGTTTAGTGTTATAATTAAGATGTATAGAATCTTCTTAATATTAAATAATACTTACTTCAGTAGAATCTTGGTTATGCTTTTTGAAGCATTTTACCATCTAAAATATAAGAAAAAACTTTTTAATAAAAAAATATGATAGCTTCCGTTCAATATTAAGCAATTGTCAGATAATGAAAATATATACAGACACGGTAAATGTACAGGCATAGTGCTCAAAATAAAGAAGAGAACATGAAAATAACTTTTAAACTAATGACCAGATTTCAATGTACTAGGAGTATAAATTAATGGTTCGATGGTCTAATTTTAAATATAATAATTAATTATTGTGGATGATATTTTAAGTTAGGAACTCAGACACGAAAATGTACTTTCTGTGAATAAAATACATTTCCTTCGATGGATTTGAATTTGGAACTCTTAAAATAGCTGCAAATAAGAAAATATAGTTCGGTTAGATTGGTCGAAAGTTTTGTTCCTTTGGTATTAATTTTATTCTTTGCATATTTGGCCATATATTTCTAACTGTTTAAGCGAAACATAAAATTTTTGAACATAATTGTAAAATGCATTCATCGAATGATAATTTCTAAAAGAAAAATTTTTCTCACTATATATTTATTATTATTTAATTTACTAATGGTCGAAAATTTTCTGAATTTTTAAGTGTACAAACTTTATTCTGCTTAATATTAAATGACAAAATCCTGTATTTTAATGGAATCAGTCAAATAGTCCTCGACAAATAAAAATTTAGATGTAGCGAAATGCGCAGAGAAGGAAAATACAAAATACACAGTGAAATTGACATTAAGACGTACGAATATTCAACAACTCTCTTGACCGAGCTATTTCGACCATATTTTTCCTATAACAGCAATCCTGCATATTTTGAGGGTCCAGAATTCTAATCCATTGTAAAAAATTTATCGATTTTCTTACAATAAATATCGTTTGCACTAGTTCTACACTAGTTTAGCAAGTTCAGGCCCTTGAACCATTAAGATCACATCTTAGTACGTTAAAATCTAATTTAAAAATCAAACTTTATTGAGGTGTTCTTTTTTGTTTTGCGCATTGTACTATCTATTTAAAAAACCATAGGATCACTAACAAATTGGTAGAATTTTAAAGAAGGAAATATTTTTAGCATATGTGTCGTTGGCAAATGTCGGAAAATACCTTTATACTAGCTTAATTGTTAAATACTGATTTAAATTTTATCATCATTTATGCGTTTTCTAAACACTGATAAAAGTATTGTGTTCCATATGAAAATTACTTGCAAAATTTTGCATATTATACACAACATCAGAATCGATATAAAGCCCCAATGAAAAACTAAATGTTTGGACTTATCAAGGAAACAATACCCGAATTATTAAATAAAATAAAGATGTTAAAATAATTCTTCAACTGCGTATTTTTATTATTATTGTTACATTTTTATTATAATATTATTGAAACCGAATTATAATCAAAAGCATTCCCACAGCAATCAATTGCGGGGGCAGGGAGGTGATGTCTGTTAAGGCTTTAAGACTTAATGAGAGCAAAAGTTTTAAATCATTACGGAGCATTATGAGAGCGAACATTTTCAAGGTAGTAAATCGTAAAGAGTATTTTTCTTTTCCTTAAAAAATTTAAAAATATGTAATTTGTTTATATATTTTTTTAAAAAAATAATCACATAATAATCATACAGTAATAATAAGTAATCACATAGTTTATATATTTCTTATATTTTGTTTTGTTTTCTTTCCTTCACAGAAAAAAATTCTTTTTTTAAGTTAGATTATGATTACATTAAAATAAGCTTTAAATATTCTGAAACGAAATACATTTTTCTATTTTTAATTTAAAAAGAAGTTAATTTATTTAAGAAAAAACAACTTATTTTTTATAATTTAATGTATAATTTATCAACGTTGCATGACGAAGTATTTAATCACATTTTATATTTTGAAACAGAAATTATTCACATTTTTTTTCACAAAAAAATAATAATAAAAGTTAAAATGCAAACTACTCGTGCGGGAAAGAAAGATGCCTTGACAGGTGTGACCGAGAAATTAAGTCTGAGTACTATAACGTATGATTACTCTGGTAGCAATCGTTATCAATTGGTTCTATTTCTGTAGTTTATTTATTTTAATTCAAATATTACATCGGTAAAAATAGATAATAAGTAAAAATGACACTGCGTGCAATGACCTTAACAATTTACATTACAAAAGCACAAGCATATTGGCTTATTTAATTCATCTTTTTTGATCCTATAAATTTTTTATATTTGCTTATTTCTTTGTTCTTATTCATGCACAAGCACGCGTGCATGCGGAAAAAACAAAATTAAAGACCTTATCTTGTCAACTTTCTGGAAAAACTCTGCTTATAGAGCGCATCATTTAATGTTTTCGAAGTTTTAATCCATTCATGTATGCATTAATAGTTTTCTTATTATATGTTTAGAAAATAATTATCTCCAGAATATGTATACTTTTAACGAAATAAATGAAGTTTTTAAAATTTAACTGTTGTTTTTCCTCACGCTTGATTGATAATTATAATCAAACTGCAAGACTTCAGTTAAAACAGTTAAAGAGAAAGATTATATCTCGGTGATTAAAAATGATTTTATAAGTTATTTCGAATGATTAGTACTTGTGAACCAATAATGATGTAAAAGCACAATTTTTAATTTAAAATTCTCACTGAATCTATAACAGAAAGGTCTTGGCAGACTTTCTTTGACAACTTAAAAGTATCTCCATTCGTTTCAGGGGCAATTTCAGCACCGCACAACTTCCCCACTCTCTTATTCTGTAAAAATATACAAAGTGTTAAAACATACTAAATGTTAAATACTTTTATAATTTTTAATGCATTAGAAAAGTTCTATAAATACAGCAAAATTAAAGTTATCTGAGAAGCTGTGATAGGTAGGTACCTTGCTAAAAAATATCAATATCAATTATTCTTCATTAGAAAGAATATTAAATGAATAATCCCACGAAATTGAAGAGCAAAGATGTACTTTATTTATTTGTTTTGAAAACTTATATAAAGTAGTAAAATTAGACATGTTTCGAGCTCTCAAAAACAGGCTTCCATTTTCAAGACTTGCTAGACGTGAATTGTGAATTTCAAAGAGGTTTAAAACCGAAGTTAGGTTAGGTAGAAACAATGGGGATTAAATATAGGCAAATATTATATATAAGTATGTATTATAATAGACAAGGTACCCTTATTTATTTTTCGTAAGAATAGTCGACTATTTTTGAGCATCCATATATATAAATATANTAGATATATAGCTATATATATATATATATATATCTAATTGTTGAAAATATTATAAAAATGTGAAGTCCTATCCTGTAAAAAATTAAGCATTAACTTGCTTTTTCTTACGCACTTAACCTGTTTTAAAAATTACACACAGGCAAAAAATTCAGCATTAAAACGAATTTTTTATGAAATAAATTCCAATAACTTCATCTTATTATTTCAGCAAGAAAATTTGGATTGGATTCTTTTTGTGTCAAAAATAAACTAACCTCATCTGTTGCAAATATCTCGTGGCATTTGGCTAAGTCTTTCAGAAGATTGTCATCGTTTTTATCTACACAGAAAAAAATAAATGATAGTTACTTTTTTTAACACAGTGAAAGTGTCTAACTTCATAACTTATAATGTTCCAATAAATGTTTACCACATATCTTCTGTATTAATCCTTTGTTTACAGGTGCAGCTATTAGGGTACATGCTAAGGACAATGTGCAAACTGCAACAGCGATCCAAGGATTTGCCATTTTTACAACTAAATTAGAAGTAGAATAGTTTTGTGTCATATGTATTAGTGGTACAAATATGTCCAGTTCACAAGAAATGAAATTCAAATGAGATAAAACAGAAAAAAAATCACGAGTAAATTCCGAAATATTTCTAATTATTGCAACTTTTAAGCAAAAGAAATTCTTAGTTTTGAGAAAAGAAGATCAGATAATACTAGCATTAATTTGGCACCTTGAAAATATTCACTCAGTAAATAAATTTCTTTTAGTTTTATTATAAAATGAAGAAAGTGCTTCAAATTTAAAGATACGTAGAATGCGGAGTGGAAGATGACAAACTATTTTTTGTATTCAAAATGATTAATATAGGGCTTAAATTATGTATAAATGTTACCACTGTAAGTTATGCATCATTTTATAGTTTTATATTAAAAATTTATAGTTTTTAAAATATACATAAGAAAAAAAGGAGATTTTTTAAATAATTATCTAAAAATTTTTTATGAGAAATATTTAAAGCAAATATTATTTAAACATTTATCTATAAATTGTTAACAGAGGTTAATATAACATTCGGTAAAAAATCGTATGTCGATATTTGAAATAGATTTTGAGAAATCTTGGAGACAAAAATGACACAATTTGATTTTTTTTAAACTTTTTTAGGTTGTGAAAATATGTTTACTTTTCATAATTTACAGGATTTTAAAGCATTTTTTGTAATATGTATTTTCCATAGGGCAAAACTTAGAATTCCACTTGATTCTGTTAAGAACTTGTTGGAATGTTATTTGCTTAAGCGATAAGCAAATTTTAGATCAATGTTTAAGATTTGTCTTGGAAATAGAGTTATCAAATAGGAACTTTTCAAAATTCTGGAGGAAAAATATTCAAAATATTTCTAACTGGCTATGAATGAAAGCCGTTGCAGAACTCCGCCTTGGTACTGGCCATGAATGCCTTTAACCAGAAGCAAAATGGTCATGATCAGAATTTACACCTCACGATAATAAATATTCAAAACTAATAATGATATTAATAATTTGAAAAATAGCAAGGGTACGTAGTTGAACATAGGTAGTCGTAAACTCAAAATTTGATCTGCTATTTGATAACGGATATAAAATATTAAAAAAAAAATTTAAAAATATTCAAAATATTTCCAACAGGCCTTGAATGAAAGCCGTAGCAGAATTCCGCCCTCCTACTGCCCATGAATACATTCACCTGAAGCAAACCACGTTCATAATCAGAATTTATTTACAGCTCACGATGATTTATATTCAAAACTAATAATAGTTTGAAAAATATTCAAAATATTTCCAACTGCCCTTGAACGAAACCCATAGAAGAACTCCGCCTTGCTATTGGTCATGAGTGCCTTGACAAGTAGCAAAATGGTCTTTACGAGCATTTACACATGATAAATGAACTCGATGATCTATGCTGTTCACACGGAACTTTTAGTTCACTTGCGCGTTGCACTGTTTACTCAAAGAGTTTGTGAGAAGCTTGGAAGTAAATGATTCCATAGATTTTTTTGTATCACTTTCTTAATTATTCTTCAGTTTTCATGTTGTTTATTTTAGTGTCGGAATTGTCTTTTGTCCCACCATTGGAAATAATAAAAACAATTTTAAAGCGAATTCTTACGGTAAGTATTAATTTACAGAAAAAAAGTACCGACATCGTACTAGACCCAAAGTTTTGTCGTAAAATTTCAAGACATTTTTATAACCTCCTTATTGCATTTTCTGACACTTTTTATTTAAATAATTATACATTTATATCTTATTGGAAAAGTGTCCTTTTCATACCAGCCTCATCCACACAGAAGATAAATTTTAGATAGAAATGGAAGAATTAAAGTACCTCGCTCTTATTTGCATTTGTTTTGGAATGTTTCATAGGCCAAACGAGATTACAGTCAACAAAATACAGCATGTACTTTATATTCTGCTTATTGTTGTAAAGGCTCTTTTCAACATTATTCTTTGTGTTCTGTAGATGGATTTATTTATCTGTTCACATATTGTTTTATTTATTCTACACTATCTAAGATAATTGCTTACAAAAATAATGATTCTCCAGTTTTCACATTGTTCTCAAGTGGATATTTAAGAAAAAACGAATTTTTTCACCACCGTAATTTACCGTATTTTCAGTTACAGGCCAGTTTTTCCCATCATAGATGATTGACTCCCTATGTTTATTCACACAATCTGCCGCTCTGCAACATTATTCTGAACTATTTCAATTATGTCTATATTTGAAATTTACGTTTATCATTCTTTAATTTTCGTAGTACAGAACATTAGAAGTTTTTAATTCAGAACTTCTTTATATTTATTTTGATATATAGAGGGTCATTTGTTAAAATTGCTCTAAAGATGCATATTTTCGAAATATTAATAAAAATTTTGAAGTTGGAAAAAATATACATATTCTGCAAAAAATGTCATGTATTAATACATTTTTACTACTTTAATTCATTTAAAAGTATAAATAAATGATTAAATTTAAAAACTGAAAGGAATATTATTATATTAAAATAACAATTCAAATACATAAAATCATGCATAAATACATACCTGTGTTGTTTTCTATAAATAAGATAATTTTTGCAACGCTTTGAGGACTTTTATATGGCGATTGAGAACTAATCTTTGATCAATATGAAGACATAAAAAAAAAGATAAGCTTGTTTTTATTCTACATACTTGCACTAACGAAATAAAAGGAAATTATAAGGCATTTTTTAATGATTAGATTATTTTGGAAGGTGTGGATTTTTCCACGCTTATTTCCCATTTCATATTATTTCAGCGAAATTTTACGAAATTAAAAAAAAGAAGAAAAAAATATGTCAATATCTGTAATTTAATGTTATTTGGTAAATACATTGCTGTGAAACTTCTTATTTTGATCAGATATAAGTGTAAACATGCTCTAAAAAGAACTACAGGTGCAAAATTGGAAGTTTTTTACGGAAAAAGGAAAAAAAAACATTGCTTGTGTAAAAAAAAATTCCACTATCTTTAGAATTTTTATCTTGTGTTCCTAAATTTTTATGTTTAATTGTTATACATTAATTGTTATGTTTAATTGTTATACATTAATTGTTATGTTATGTTTAATATTACGTTACAAACTTTAATAAATATGTAAGAATTATAAATTGTTGATTTTGTTAAATTTTTGTTAAAAATTAAATAGAAAAATAATTTTGTAAGAAAAGGGCTAAATGCTCCATACTTTCTAGTTAGAATGCCAATTTTTAATCATCGTATATCAACGGAAATTCTTCAATAAACAAGCATCTTGTAAGTTTTGTGGGAAAATGCAAGACATTAGTCATCTTATTAAATTTTATGCCAAATTCCGGACTCTCCGTGGCAGAAAATGGAACCAATATATTCAACATCAACTTTATACTAATATTGACTACAGGAGAAAATAATTGAAATTCTCAAATATACCTTAGATCTGCTTGCCCCCGAGAGTACGCTTGACTCATTTTATCCAGTTTTAAACAGCACTTGATTTCCATCTTTTTACCTTCTAATATTTACCCACTATCTTAAAGATTAGTTAAAGGAAGAATTATTTTGTTAAGATAAAGTTTTAAAATTCCTAAAATCTAAAATATTTTTAAAAAGGCTTAAAAATTAATATTATTTCTCTTTGGAATTTAATGAAAAATATAGATAAATAATTATGATGCTTGAATTTAGAAACAAATAGATAAAAATTCTTAGTGCTAAATGGAATGGTTAATAACCGTGTGTTTTTGAACCGATTAGATTAGATTCACAAAAATTAGCTTTTATTTTATTTTTATAATTGCATAAAATTCAATGATGAAAAATGTAATTAAATTTTTCTATAAAACAATAACAAATCAACAAAACCATTTAATACCAATTATTAATAACTAACAGCCCAAGTTGTTTGTTTTCAATCATTTTAATTTGTTTATTAAAAATTCCAAACACATTTATTTTAATACAAACTAATTTCAAAACTAAATCTTATCTTATCCTATTATTATTTTAAAATAACATTTGAAGTAGAAGTGAAAAACAACTGTGAAATAGATTTTTTCACTTCGTTTAGCTAATATTTAATAGTTTCAGAGAGAAAAAAACTATTTATAGATAGTTCATGTTTTCATATTTATTATTAATAATTATAATAAGTAATAGGCTTAGTTAAAAAATATTTAAAAACCCCTAGAAACGTTGATCTGGGTAACAAACGTATCCCAGTCACTAAACCCAACTCATTTTAAAAGATGTTTAGCATATTGACAAAACTATCATTAGAGTTAATACATAATTCAATTTCATGAGAGGTGGTTCCAATTGTGGTGGTTCCAATCGTTATTTTCTGTAAAACCGTGGCATTATAAAGACGCATGACACTGGCGAACGTTTGCTTAACAGTATTTGGAGTCAGTATTTTGTGAAAGTGAGTATAAATTATGATTATACAAATGGGTGGACTTGTCTATATCTGAACTTTCCCAGTCCTATATTTTCATATTCTGAGTTCGAACAAAAAACTCTTTAATTCATGTTTAAATTCTCTGTTTATTGATAAAATTTATTGAATGTCTCAAAATATTAAACTAGTCATCGTAATCGTATATGATATCTTTAATAATTTTTATTTGCTAGTCCATCTTTTAATTTTCAATGGACATAGAAAAAAAGGAACAATAATATTTATTTAATTATATCGATAGAGACCAGAATGACACCGGGACAATGAAGAAGATATCATGTAAGATACATAAATGGGATGCTGGATGTTAATACATAAAAAACAAGGGCTAAAATAAGCAATAGCAAACTCCAGCACGGCGATATAAGTTAAAAAGCAGACGACATTTTTGGAACTGTTTCGAAGTTGACTAATTTAAGCCGAGTTTTTTTTTTTATTAAGTGTAGTAAAACCGTTTATGAGAAAAGACAAGGCATAGTTTTCGTTAAGAAATGTGCGGGAATGTGAAGGAGTTAGAGTTATATCATCACCTAAAGAACTTCATGCGGTTAAATTTAGTTCTGATATCTCGTATGGAAAACATCACTTGTTTTAATTACAATTGGTAAAAATCTTTCTAATATTTGAATAAATGTCATTTTCTTTTATATCAACAGGATTCTCGATTAGGTTCAACCTATTAGTGCTCGAAATCATAATTTTTTTTTTAAAAATGCATTATAAGCTCACAAAAAAGCGTTTTCTTTCGATACAGGGTGGAATAAACAAGAGGTAAGCATTCTTCTCTAGTTCTGAAGTGTTATGCTTATATTATGATGGATTTTAGGTTTAGATTTGACACGAACATAGACTTCTGTAATGCTAAATCGAAAAAGTTTTAAGTTTATTTGATTATTTATAAATCGACTTATTTATTTAGAGCTATTAATTTAATAAATAAAATTGTAACATTTCATTCTTTTACTTTTTATTCTCAGCTAATTTCCGACTTTTATTTATAAATTCGCATAGCATCTAACAATTTGTGCAATTTTTTTAAATGAAAGAAAAAGTCTTTTTTTGCTGTTTTGTTTTTAAAATTCAACTGCGCAATACAAAAAAGTATACAAAATATTATTAAAAAATTCCAATTTGGTCTTAAATTGGTTAATAATAAAGATAAAACGCACATCTTTCAAAACAAAATATCATATTTATTTTCAATTCAAAAATCGCAAGCATTCAGGCATTCGTCATTTAAAATTATTTATTTTCACTAAATTAAATACTCAACATTGCAGTTTCAAAAGTGCGTTTTTTTCTTCAATGACATATGCACAAAACATTCTTAGTAGAATTCATAGATTTAATGATTTCAATTATTTCACAGAAAATTTTTTTTTTAAATTTAATGACAAAATTTACTATTTTTTTTTAAGTACAGATATTACTGCTTGTCTTGATCTTGTTCTTAAAAACATGAAGTAGAATTGTAAGGTCTAATAATATTTTTTCATCTACTCTATCGGTTAACCTTTTCTTATCCTATTACTATCTGAATCACTATTACTTCACTCATCATTATATACTTCTCAGAGTTCATTATTACAGTTACCATTTTTAAACTTAATTTGATTTTTTGGCTAATGTCTATTATTTATTAGTTAAGGCATTGGGGGTGTGATTGTTCTTGGTTTTTAGTGGCGCCATCTCTGGAGAAGAAGTCGACCCATACGTCACAACTATTTATAGCGCATACCCATTCCTACACATATTCATTCTTCCTCAGATCGTAATTTATTCATTTATTATATCATAGTTGTATATATGGTTTACTTTACCCATTATTTATATAATTAAGTATCTTTTACTATGCCAACGTATACTACTTTTATCTTACATTTACCCGTCGTATTCAATAATATTCCGGCTAATTTATTCATTTAATTCCCTTTCATCTAAAAGATTTTTATTTTCTACACACCTTTACAGAAAACTTGAATGAGACCTGGCTTATTCTTTTATATTATTTTATCTAGTACCTCTAACGAACACTTTCACATGTTACATTTTAAGTCTTCCATTTTTGGGTAATAATTTTATTTAGAATTCGCAATAAATCGCCAATTTGTTGACGCATAGCCGTATAGCTGTATTAGAACATGCCAATTTTTTACGTTCATTTCAAGCAACCCCCAAGTATTTTTCTTCAAGCTTCACATTTATTATTACATGTTACATTTTCATATACATCTCATTGCTTTTGCGTCCGTTCACAAATGAAGCTAAATGCCTATTTGTTATATCTTTAAGAATTTGTGCTGAAATAAAATGAGATGGTATTTCACAATTACATGGTGGTTATTGAAAAATCATGATTTCTTCATCAGTGCACGAACACGTACCTAATACGAAACTACCTCTATATTCTGATAACACACAGATAGAAATTACGAATTTTAATTTCCTCCATTTTGGAAATAACATTTGTTTAGAAGAACAACCAATAGGTTTCTAATTCGCGGAGTTCTCATTCTCTCATACATACATTTTTATAGAAGTCTACTTTTTACACATTTAGACAGTTTTCATAATTCAGAACATTCTTTTCGCATTGTTTTTGGCCTTGATGCTTGCGTTTAGTTAAAAGACACTTCCGAAGACATTAAAAACATATTTTGAAAGCAACACTTGTCACATTCAGGCCAAAAGCTTTGTGTTCTTTTTTCATTTATACGCTTTCAAATTATTTATTTATTTCAGAGTAATGTTTTCAAAAATAATGCAAAGTATGAGAAGAAAAAATTTTTTTCTTCAAATTTTACTATGATGGTGCTCCTTTTTAAATAAATTTCAATCTAAAGTAAAAAGTTTTATAAAATTAAAAGACATGCTTTTGTTAGAAGATAAAGTTTATTTAAAAAAAATTTACATTATATTTTTCATATAGTAACAGTTCATTTATTTAAGGATATAGTAACAGCTCATTTTAAACTATAATCATATCTTATGATTCTTTCTGCTGTTCTTCCTTCTTCTTAAAAGCCAATGCCTAGTAAATCCATTGCATCATTCTTTAAGAAAGCGGTGAAAACACAGGCCTAGAATAGAAAGTAACAGTTTCTTTTTTTTTCCCAAAATATTTCGAGTGAAGTTAATTTTTCAAAAAAGAGAAATTTGAACTCACAAAATTTAAAGTCAAATAAATAATTATAATTTAAATTAATTATTTTAAACTTTGATTTAGTATTTGTAATTATGAAATAGATATTTTGCTCCCTCGAAAACTTTGTTGTACGCAAAGAATAAAATATCTCGTGTTATTTATTTTCGAATTCTGCTGTCCCTAAGAAAAAGATTTCTCGGTTTTTAGGATATTTCAATATGCATTAAGAATGAGATATCTTACCTTCCTATTCAATAAAGAAAACTTTAGTGCAAGAACCAGGCCATTAAAGTAAAGAGGGCGCTATACTTTTTGAGAAATTCACCGCAAATTCTATTTCGCTTCTTTAACTAGTTTAAAATTTAAAGTATGAAAAAAACGAGTTCTGGCAAGCCTAGAGTAAGCCATGAAATTTTAATTGCTGAAAAAGAAATTTCAAAATACCAAAATGCAAATAAATTGTTGGAAGAGAACTTCCCCTTTGTGCAATCCTAAGTTGTCGTCTCATAATTTATTTTCATTTCGATAATTTATTATTAGTTTTTGAAACTTCATGGCTTGCTTACTTTGTGTTTGCCTAAACTACCTTTTCTTAAACTTAAAATTTTATTTACTAATGGAGGTGAACGAGAATTCGCGAGGAAACATTTCTCCTGTTTTGTGGACTCTTTTTAAAAACGTTTTTAAGGTATCTCATACTCCTGAAAATTCGAATTCCACTAATGTATTGACTTTCAGAAAACATTGCTGTCCGTGTTATAAATGTCTTACTTTGTGCAAAGTAATAACTCGCTAATATCTTTTACCTATTTATCTCATTGTTTATAATTTATCTCTGCTGTTTTGCACGTACGTACGGGGTTTTTTTTTACGAAGCAAATGGATTCTATCGGCCTGCTGGACGTTAATAAAAGGGGATTAATTAATTAATATTTTTGAGCATTTTATGGTTAGGTTAATTCACTAAAACGTACAGGGGTGAACAAAATAATGGAAACACTTTTGTACTAATATATTTTTTCGTAATTCTCGAGAAATACTTAAAGAATCATTTTACAAATTCAGATGTGTTTAGAACATACGATTTTTCATACATATCTTTTAGAGGTTTGAGGGACCAATAATAAATAGCAACCGCAAAATAGTGTTTTTGAAAACCCTCTACAAAAATGTAGCAATGAATTTGTAACTTGTAATAATTATTTGGATTATTGTATGCAATTATTAAACAAAATTTCGCAAGCCTAGTTTACATATTTATGGAGATATGGATTTTTATTAAAATTTTTTTTGTCTTGTGTCTCTTGCCATAACTTTAAAGATATGATTAAATTAACCAAAATTTTTAGAGGAATTCAAAATTGAAAAAAAATTGGCATTAAAATTTTTAAAAAATTGTTGAAAACTGGATAATATATAAATAATTTAAGTAGTTCTTTTATACTGCGCATGGGCGGTAAGAATTAATATTCTTTTCATAATGTAGTACTGAATCGTAATTTGGCGTCTAATAAAAAAAGTTAAGTTTGAATGTCTTAAAAATTTAAAAATTTGAAGCAGTTTTCAAAGTAGCTTTTTTACATTTTGAAAGAAGGCTCAAAATGATAAGGGGTTTTCTACAAATATATTTTTGTATCATACAATACAAAATTAAATAACAAATGATAACACTATTTAATAAACATACATACACCAAAATTAAATTGTATATAGAAAGAAAACATGCGAAAAAGAAGCATTTATGGAGGATATTCCCCAATGATGCTGGTGTCATTTTTAATACATCTTGTTATAAATACAAAATGAAATTTGTGGAAAACCCCTTATCATTTTGAACTTACTTCAAAAAAGTACGAAAACTACTTAAAACCTTTCAAATTTTTAAGATATTTAAACCAGACTTTTTTAATTAGATGCCCAATACAATTCACTACAAAAGTAGGGGAAAAAATATTAAAATTTTTCCTGCGCATGGGCAGCATAAAAGAATTACTTTAATAACTCACATCTTGAGCTGCTTTAAAAAAAAATTTCTCACATTTTAAAGAAATTTTTTTAAAATTAATTTTAAATTGCTTAAAAAATTGTGTTTAGTTTTACTGAATATTTTCAAAGTTATAGCATAAAAAAGTAAGACAAATGTTCCTATTTTCGTAAATATTTAAACTAGGTTTACGAAATTTTATGTAAATATTGCATATAATAGCAAAATTAACTGTCACAAATAGAAAATCGATCTCTACATTTTTTGGCACAGGGTGTTAAAAAACATTATTTTCTGTTTGTATTTTGTTGCTAGTCAAACCTCTAAAAGCTTTAAACTTCAATGATAAGTATGAGACACCGCCTAACCTAAACACTTCTAAATGTATAAAATGATTCTCTAAGTATTTTTTAATAAATATAAAAACGTGTATTTGTATAAAAGTGTTTCCATTGTTTTGTCCACCCCCTGTATATTATACTTTGTATAAAACTTTTTGTAATGAAACACGGCGTTTTTTCTTAAAATCTGTAATTTTTAAGCTGTATGTAAAATTAGTAGAACATTAATTGTACTCAAGTAATTAAAATTAATTTCATTCTAAATTAATAGGTTAAGCAAAATTTGAAAGGTTTGTTTCCCTTTTTTAGTAGTAAATATATTTTGTTAAAAGTTGAGCAAATTGTAATAAATTTTACTTACAGTTCCTTTTTCCTCGTCTTTAAGCTGCAAAAAAATAAATACGTCAAAAATAATCCTTTTTTTCATAAAGTATTCAAAAGTAATAAATATCCCACCATCATGATTTAAGAAGATTATTGAATGGTTTACCAATAATTTTACTTTTATTAGTAATTGATTGAGAGATTTAATTAAATTGAACACATGTTGAGGACATTTACATTAGTCTTGTGCAAATTTGCAAACTTAATGATTTGATATCTACAATTAAACCATACTAATTAACTAATGAGGCTTAAAAAATAAGTTATGAAAATAGAAATGAAAGAATAATTTTTTCAAAATATTCCTTTCAACCATTTTCTGGTGCAGTCTGACAAAAATAATTTCAAAAATATTACAAAGCACTAGAAATGTAAAACTAATCTGGGCAACTAATTATATTTCTAGTTAATTAAAATGACTCTATTTATTGTTCCTTGAAGCACATGTTGACGACATTTACAGTAATATTACGTAATCAATATTTAGAAACCACTATTCTTAAGGTTTAGCTATTCTTAGAACTAAGGGTTCCCGTCACAGAAAAACATTGCAAATTTTTTAACAAAATGTGTAGTAATAACTCTAAAAAAAGTGATAGGATTTTTGCGAATCAAGTATTATAAAGTTATTACTCAAGGAATGAGTCATATTATCATCATATTAAATATATCTGGATTAAAAAAAAAAAAAAAACAAGCTTTTGGAAATTTGTCGAAAAATTGTTGGCAGAACGATCAAAATAGAACATGGTTTCACGATGAAATTGCCTCAAATTGTGCATATTTTATTCTTGTAACATGGTTTATAGTATATTCATCGTTGAACAGCCGACTCAATTTCGAGTTTACGGTTAACGATGCAACTCCGTAGCCTTGTAATTTTGAACACAATCCAGAAGACAAGGGCACTCCTGGATCAAGTAATGGGAGTAAGTTTTGCTTTCGTGGAGGACTTTTCGATAGAAATAACCCGTTTTGTTTTACTTGGAGGGGGTAAAAGCGGAAACCTCCCACGTGAGCACTATGGTCGGAACTAAATTTTAGTTAATTGGTCACCCGTTGGTGGCGTGCAACTAGAGCTCTACTATCTTTATCTCTGTAAATTTGAGATAGGATCTAAACTAAAATTTTTAGTTTGATTTCAGACTTTCCTCTAATTTTTTGGTATTTACTGTTTTTTTCCCTTTTGACATAATAACTGGTTTATTGTTGATAGTATTTTAGTGTTAAAATATATAAAAATATACGTAGTATAGGTTTTTTTAAAAGCATTTTTGAAATGAGATCTTATTTAATTCTTTTTTTCTTTCTTTTCTACTGTTAAAATATTTTTTCTTATTTATTTGCTAATTTTTCTTTTTTAATAAAAGATGGTTAATTTGTTTCCTTACTACTAAGTTAAGATATTTTTTGAAAAATGAAATTAAGCTCTACTTTGAAAACATGAGTTAAGCCTTTGATAATTAGTTGAAATTTAAAAAACCTTTTCAATTTCACTCCAAGATATTTTTACTCAAAACTTTCGTTAATATTTTAAATAAAACAGTGGAAAAATTAGTGTGCTAAGTCTTAGAGATATTGATTAAATATATATGGGCTAGTTATTAAAAAATATAGTCAAAATAAGCAATGTTTAGTTTATAAAATACAGATTCATCGAAACGGATATGGATAAGTATTTAACCCACGATTAAGTGTGTGTGTGTGTCATTGTCTGAGTAACTATAACTTACCTCATCCGGTCTTTGGTTATGTTCTTTAAAGCAAGCTTGAACCTAAAAAGAGAACACAAATACTTAATACTGATGCAAATCAATATACTATATGTAAATAGCTTTAACACTATGCGAATAGCTATATAAATCTTTTTATTCATTTAATTTTGACTGATTGATTGTACTAGAATACTTGAAAGCGCATGCTTATGTATTGTTTTATTTGATTGGTGGTAATTATTTGAATTAATATATTTATATCTGTATTACACTGATTAACATTTATTTAAATTTTTTCATTGATTTTCATTTAATTAATATCTTTATAACTATATTACACTCACTAATAATTATTCAAAATTTTTATTGATTTTCGACATTTGTAATTGAAGCTTGGTTACTTTTAAAAGTATCATACAAAAATGATGGAATAAAAAAGAAAGCTTTTAGTTGGTTTAATGGCAATGTAGTGTGAAGCAGAAGTGCAATTTAAAATAAAGAGATGTGTAAAGCATATCTGTTTCAAAAATTTTTAGATTATGGGTGAACTGATCTGCAATGAGAGCATATATTTTATAATTTCCAAATTTCTTTTTCAGAAATCATTTTTATTTAAAAAGATATTAAACAAAATCAATCAACTCTGATTCTGTATTAGAGCCTATTATCTCAAATAATCTTACATATGATTTTACTTGAGTGAGCAAGTGTGGTCAGGAGTTAAAAGTTAAGCAGTGACGGCACGCGTTGTGTTAGACGTTATTCATTGAATAACGTCTAACACAACGCTAACAATTTTAGGGATAATAATTTTAACGTTAACAATTCTAAGGATAAAGATTTTAAGGTTTGGGATATCAGTATAGTCCAAGCGTTAGTGAACGCCAGACCTAAATCTTAGTATAAAGCCAGAAAATTTTTCTGCGCAAGCATACTAAGGTGGATAATAATGGGTGGCTATTATTAACCTTGAGTCCCACTGGCTATGGCAGATTTTGCCGTGTGATTAAGGATAATCGCACGGAATTCAAACTTTAAAGTAAAAACTTCTGCGGTGGAATTATTATCACAGACATCTTCAAGAATAAAATGTAAATAACAGGAAGCCACCAGATGACACCGATATTAAGTCACAATGACGAGAGTGTGAAAGAAGTGCATAAAAGGAATGGTGGCATAGAAGTGAAATTGTTCACAAGCATTCTATAAGCCGCTAAGTGCCATAACCTAAAGGTTTTGACTCTGATGACGCTTGTGTATTATTTGTTACGTGGTAGGATTATCTGCCGTCTGGGATGTGGGCGTACTCAGATGGAAGTATCAGAGGCACTTGGAATTATCCATTCTGTTATCTCTAAGCTTGGGAAATAATTCCAACATGATGGAAATGCCAGTAGACATTACAATACCGATCACACTTGAGTCACAACGCCGAATGAAGACAGATATTTTGGTAGTAACTGCCAAAAGAAGAAGGAGCACAGAATTCGACCTGTCTTATCAGCTATCTGCAGCGACGGGAACCACAGTTTCAAGACAAATCGTGTAAGGATTTTTAAGAAATATTAGTCAATATGCTCGCAGACCTGAAAAATTCTTGTCGCTGGAGATTAACCTGTATACTGCAATGTGGACATCGTCACAGTGGGCTTGTGTATTGTTTTCTCAGGAGTTCAGATTTAGCTTGCAATCTAATTCCCGTCGGACTTAACAGACAGCAGGTACCCGTTACCGCAATGACATCACTTAACGATATCTTTACGGTAATGCAGGATCACTCGTTAGGAGTGGAATTATACTGTGCTGCAGAACATAATCGTGTTTCCTATAAACTTCTTTGAACTCCTCTCTGTTTCATCCTAGAATCAAACAAATTTCCACAATTTTAAGTAAAATTCTTTTTCTATTCCACAATCCCTCTCCTTCTTTTATACTTTATCAAATTTCGTTAGCGTTTTTGCTTCTTCTTTGCTTAAGTACTGAATTATTCCTCCTAATACGTTTACTTTGTGATATATATATATATATATTAACACTATGCGAATAGCTNAGAGAGAGGTCCTTGCAGACTCTTTTTGAAAATTCAAATGTGTCCCCACCAGTCTCAGGTGCTACTCTGGCATAGCAAATTTTTGCTACTCTTTGCTTCTGAAAAAAAAAGCGTTAGATTTAAGTGCACAATGTTGAGGTAAAATATTTTAATAGCGTTGCAAATTAAAACTTATTATTTTAATTCCAGGGATTTATTATATTGTTAGATTATTTCTAGTCATAATATTTCATAAATTTTCCTTTAATGGTGAAAATTAGAAAAAAAAAGTTGTAATGTAGTAATCTGGGGAAAACTCTTTGGGTATTTATTTCTGTAAGTGAATAAATAAGAGTTAAACTACAAATATTCGAAATTTTACATTTGATAATTTTTTTACCATAAAATGAAATATTCTTCATTAATAATTATAAAGAATAATATTGCAAGGTGGTTTATTGCTATATTTCACTCGTGGAAACAAAACTGCTAATTGTAGTAAATATCAGAATAAAATCTGTCAATCTGCTTTTTGTATGTAAAGCCAAAATCTGTACTTAATTTCGACCATTTGTATGAAGGTTTTTGATTACATTAATTCAAATTCTTATAACATCTCAAATCTAGAGATCAAGAGGGCGCTACTAACATAATTATAATCGTTTACGCCACGTAACATTTGTATTAGGCGCATGATTTTTGGTCATAGTAAGGTTTGATGTTAGGTTTCATTAGCAGCCTTGGAATAGTTAAATAGATTTTGATGTTGTGAAGAACGCAATCATACTTTTGAAATGATTAAATACATTATAATAATTAGTTTTAAATTAAGCAATATTTCTTTCAAATCCTCTTCAGCACTTTAAATGTAATATTATTATATAACGAGAAATAAAAATGCTAAAATGATTACAAAGAATATCTCTAACGTATAAAAATACTTATATAGCTTAGGTTTTAAAATCTCTTGCTATTTTTTAGACTGAGTAGCACAAATAATTTTTAAACAAGGTAAATAATATTTTATATTTTAAAGCAAATATCTTAAATATCTTATTTCAAAAATGGACTTCGCTTAGATACAACGAGCATTAAGTGGTGCAGATAGCTGCAACCATTGATAGCTGCAATCGTAGAAGACGGTACCAGTATAAAGCAGTACTTTTTTTCTTTTTTTTTCTTGACAGAATTTTCGAACATAATGAGACGGCCTGATGCACAACATTAAATTATTAATCTAGTTCTGCTTTAGTATTTTAAGTTATGACTTACAATATGATAAATCCTGTTATTAATAAGGGAGAGAGAAATATTATTCATAATGTTTATAATATTTTTCTATTTATTTGAAATAGTACTCAGAATATTATTCATAATGTTTACTTTTATTTATTCAAATTAATTTGAAAATTTTTATACTAATTGAAACGAACCTCATAATTTTTTTTAATATTATAGGTTTAGCATTGTTTTTTAAAAGAACGGGGATTATAAATTAATGATTTATTAAAATCCCGATAAAATTATAGAAACTGTTAGTGACATTTCTTAGTTATAATCCATTGTTATTAAAATAATATTCAGTTAAAAGTAATGAACACTTCTGTCATATTGTTACCAAAGAGACGAAGGCAGATTTTGAGGCGCCAATTTTAAGTATCTCCAAATACTAAAGAACAAATATTTTGAAATATTTATTAAATTTTTACTCGACTTATCGCATGGAAAAACCACCGGTTTTTAAAATATTTTATTAAGTAATGGCATATGATGGTATAGTATAATAAATCACATTGTGAATTTCACCGAAATTAATAGCTTTGTACTTAGTTTTTATCCTCACTCAAAAGTCTCGATTGCTATTTATCTGTAATTGCAAACATAACAGTGCATAATGTAATTACTTACTGCAGAGATATCGAATGCACCAAGTTTTAAAAATTGATATTCATGCAGAAATAATATTTAGGTAGTTATTAGTACTTAGAGAGATCAAGCAATACCCTCTCTTCAGCTGTTAAAAGATTTCCAGCCTAAGACATTATCGTTTAAAAATAGAGAGATTTAGAAATACTATTTAATACCAACTTGCTTTCAAAGTTCATATGTCCTTTAGAAACTCAGCGAAGGTAGTTTGAAGAATATATGTCTTAAGCATGGGCAGTTGATAAATATTCGTGAATTTGAAGGGATGTGAATCGGTCTTGTTAAATCACTCTTCAGCTAAAAGCAGGGACTAATAAAGGAGATCTTTTATATCCTGACGTCTCCATAATACCTATGGCTAATAAATACGACTTCAGATTTGAAACATTTTAACAAGAAGGTCAATTTATATTAAAAAAGTGTTTCTTTGTCAGTACCGTAAAATTAGATTTTTGGTACATGTTTCCATTCCTTTGCTTGTTTTTTAAATGTTTTTAATTCTTTTAACTGGTTTATGTTTTGAGAATGCTTTCTGTACGTAGTAACTTACATTATCTGATCCAAATGAATCTTCACACAGTGCCAAGTCCTTCAGCAAATTATCATTGTTTTTAGCTATAGAGAATAAACGAGTATTAATAAACTAGTCAATTAAAATAAACATTGCAATAAAATAGAGAATGAATCTTTACTATTACGTTTTGCGTAACATTTATTACATTTTACACTTACATTTTGCATTTTCATTTTACATTTACATTTTACATTTACATTTTACATTTGCATTTTACATTTGCATTTTACATTTACATTTTACATTTACATTTCACATTTACATTTCACATTTACATTTTACATTTAAATTTTACATTTACATTTTACGTTTTTATTTTACATTTACATTTACATTTTACATTTATATTTTACATTTACATTTTACATTTACATTTTACATTTACATTTTACGTTTACATTTTACATTTGCATTTTAAATTCACATTTTATATTCGCATTTTACGTTTACATTTTACGTTTACATTTTACATTTACATTTTACATTTGCATTTTGCATTTGCATTTTACGATTAAATTTTACATTTATTTTTACTATTTTTCACATTAAATTTTTTTCACGTATAAATACATTAATGAAGTAGCTCTGAGTGTTTTTTCAAAATTTTTTTGTTGAAGATCGTTTCCAGTAGTTGAAATCCATTTATCAGTCATGATTTCAGAAAGTCATGAATTCATTCTAATTAATAACAATAAAAAACTGAAAATTTGGAGATTTTTATCTGCCTACAAAAGTTTCTTGTTAAAATACTGTAATGCAAAAAGAAACTTTTACCACATACTATTCGTTTTAAAAGTTTAAGAAAAATCACTTTCTTAACAATATTGATTTTTTCACGTTAAAATATAAAGAATATGGGTTTAAGTCTTACTATTTGTTATATAAGTTTTGATTTAGAAAAAAATAAGCTTATTAGCTATGCAAAATTTTCATATTGGATTACAATATTGCACAAACAGCTTTCAAGCACACATTGATTATGCGAACGCTCAGTTAGAACACGTTTCATTGCTTTAATAATATAAATTTTTCATGTTGAAATAAGTATAATACAAAAATAACAATTACCACAAATTGCTTTTATAAGCTTTAAGTCTTCATCAGCTCTTGATAATGTTGCTAAAGCGATAGCACAGACTGCAAGAGTGAACCAAAGGTTTGCCATTTCCAAATATCCCTAAAATAAAATTTTTATGCTAAAAATTATGTATGTGAATGTTAGTGTCATTTAGTATTCGAAATGGCATAAATAATTCCTTACTTTATAGCGAGTCTGAGAGGGACTCTTTTAATGCATCGATAATGAAATAAAAAAGAATTTAAATTGGAAATGTTGGGGGTATTTAAATAAAACTTAGGCAAAAAGAACTAGAGATGTGGCTTGCAGAGAACAAGTAAGCAGTTCCTGGAGGGAGGGATGAAATAACAGGCAAGGGTTGAACACTTAAGTATTTTTTTAAAACAAATCTCACCTTGAAATTTAAAACGCAATTCAGCTTTATTACGAGTTACAGTCGTTCATCGGATATAACAACCCCTTTTGACCAAGCAAAAATGAACGTTATAAAGTGAGGTCATTACATCTTGAATCTCATGTAGATAATTTTTACTCAGATGTAAAAAATTTTAGTTCTTGACCCCTTTAGATAGGAATCTGGGAAACTAGGATACAGAACGGCCGTCTTACTCTTCCTTCTTTTAAAAGAAAATTCTTAATAATCTTTTCCTTAATGAAATTATTAAATTTCAAAGAAATCATTTTGTTTTGAAAGCAAAAGGGTGTTTCCCACATTTTCAAAAGTGACTTTCATGGGAATGAAAAAAGGAACTAAATTTTGGTCGCTACATTGGATTGAGCTGTTTTATGAGGAAGTTTTAATGAGCGCTAAAACAGCATTACAACTATGGCGTTGAAAATAAGACTTACTGTATCTGTCATTATAATGGAAGAGAGACCATACTAAATGGCATAGGTTGGAGTAAAGTAAAAAGAAGTATACATTAGATTGACGAAACAAATATTTGTATTTTAATCTTTTTTAGATTTTATATTATAAAATATATTCAGAAATTTTGCTTACCTGCTTTTTTTTCCTTCTAAACGTAAATGAAGATGACAACTAAGTTTTCGTGTCCCCTTTTATATAAAGTCATGCAGATAATAATAATCTTAAAATTTTCTTTAACTGAAAAGGGTTATTTGATTAAAAGATAAAATACAGCTTTTTCTGTTTAAATTGTTTCATCTAAAAGCAAAGGATAATATTTTACGATTAGAAACCTGTAAAATGTGGATATTTTCCCACACTTTTCATCTTTGACCTTCTAACATTAATCTACTACATTTGAAAGATAATAATTATGATGACATAATTATTTCATTAGATATTATAAAATCAACACAATTCCTTAAACTTATTAAAAAATATTAAAAAAAAATATTTTAAAAATACGTTAAACAAATTTAATACTATTTCTTCATGAATTCCATAAAAATGTCTTGCAAAGAATAAACAGCTAAAAGAAATTAAAAAATCGTGGAAAAATTCAGCTTTGAGTTTTAATAATGTCAAGAAATAGCATAAGTTTCTATATTGTAACCTATATCATAATTATATTAATTTGTTGAACAGATTTTATTGATGATTATCTGAAACATTTTCTTCCATAACTGAAATGTCACACACACAATTATTAGTCACACATATTATTTACAGTTAGCTTAATGGATTAGATTATAATAAGAAATTGGGAAAATCATTATTAAAATATTTAATATCTTTAAATGATATGACCAAAGGCTTAGGAGTAAGAAATGTATTAAAGTACTCGAAGTCAGAATTTTTCATAACGCCTATCTATCGACTTGATGCATCCAAGAGACTGCCAAAGTGATGCATACCTCAAAGCAGCATTTTTTTTTTAAAAAACCGGTTGAAATCGCATCTCAAATCACTCATGTTTGATAGATTTTATAATCAAACATGAAGTACATGTTTGATTTACTTTATGAAGTTTGAAATTAGTATCTTGACTGAATTTACATCAAGCAGATTTCTTGACTAAGAAATTACAAAATTTGAATTTTTCTACTATTGTTTCGATGTAAAAGAAATATGGGCTACAATAGGACGTTAATTGTATTGAAGTTAAGATTTAAATCTGTGTAAAATCAGTATTATTAAATCGTATGAAAGATCTCGTATATTACCCTTATGGTTCTATTAGGATCTATTAGTAAACGTAAGATGTAGGCTACGAGTATACCCACTAGTAGTAGTAGTTTTTTTTTAAGTATACCCACTCTCCTATAATCAGGGTATTCGGGACAATTTTGCGACCGGTTGCTGTGAAAGTGATCCCTCATGCCATCAGGCTAACCGTGAGAGGTTTTCGTGGTTTTCTTATCCATGCAACGCAAATACGGGTTAGTTCCATCAAAAAGTCCACCAAGGAGGCAAATTTCTCCCAGTACTCGATCTAGGAGTTCCCTTGTCTTCTGGATTGAGTGACGGAATTGAGCATTTGTAGTCGTAAAGCCTAAAATTGGGTCGGCTGATCAAGGCTGGTTATAGAATAAAATAAAATACACTATTTTGGCTTAAAGTAGACGATCATATTTTGACGTTGAAGTACACTAAGATTCTTCACACTATCAATTCTTTACAAGCCATTACTTTGTAATGGAAAATACTTTTTTCAGAATTTTGATTTATTCTAATGTACCACTGAGAAAAAAAATGAAATATTCGTATTATCCTTATTATTACTGTTGCTAAAGTGAATTTATGTAATGTTTTTGTAACAATAAATTGCACATTTCCAAACGTTTTGCATACATTATGTAACTATCTTGCATGATTAAGACCTTTTTCGGGTCCCAATGTTTATATAATGAATACATGTTAAAACTGTAGAATAATTTTTTCCGAAGTAGGCCAATTATGCCAACAATTATAAAAAAACTAATTCTAAATTTCTTATTCAACATCTCATGTCATTTATTTTCACGCATTTGAATTAGTTAAATGATAAAATCTGAAAATAGCCTTATTTGAGTACAATCTGATTACAAAATTCATCATGTATTATTATTTTTCAGATAATTTTTTTTAAAAAAAGTAGTTAAAAACCTCTAACAAAGACTCTCATTCTCTATCGATAGTTTATATCTATTATTTATAACGCCAATTGGTCATAAGCTTGCTAAAAAAAATTAACTATAAACACCTCTGAAACGTTGATTCGGGTGACAAACGTATCCCTGCCACTGATCCCAACACACTTTAAAAGATGTTTAGCTTATAGACAGGGTTATTATAAAGACTTAATGCATAATTCAATTTTAAGGCTGATTGGACAGTAGAGGTTCTAATCGTTATTTTGTGCAAAACAGAGCACGGCAGACGCATATTAGGTTTACAGACACCGAGTTTGGATATAGCATTTCCTGAAGGTAAGTAAAAATTATGATTATAAATTAATAGGGTTAATTAGACAAACTTTATACTTTCACCATTATATTACATTCGCTCCTTCCGAATGAAATCAAAAATTTCTTTAATCCATGTTTTTTTTTTGAATAAAAAAGATTGAATCTCATTAAATAAAACTAAACATTTGTATTTCGTATTAGGCCTAGTGAATTGTACTGGTATAGCTCATACCATTATTTTAAAATGCTTTATAGCAATGAAAGCCAGACAATGGAGAACTTTTGCTCATTGTTGACCTCTTTTGCATTAGCAGACACTTTGCGTCTTGCGTCTTGCAATTTGCGGAGCAAGACACTTTGACGTCTTGCTCCGAAATTTTAAATTGGCTTTAACTATAAATCCCTTTTGGAATTATTATAATTGATCTCTGGGGTGCTGAACTATATATATCCGTTCTTACACGGGCCCATTTTGCTTTCATATATCCACGTCGTATTTTTTACTTTACTACATGGTTTAAAATGCTTGATTTATTGTTTTAAATTTACATGTCATCGATATGATGAGATTTTCTAATGTGTATCAATAGTTATTAGTTTTAATTTTACTTTACTGTAGTTTTGTAGTGTTTAGTTCTAAAGTGGTAACGGGTAAAATCCTTATCCGAAAACTCCTCCGGGTGTAGGTCGATCACTATAATACTATTAATCTTAATTATTCTCTTTTTTGATTATAATCAACAGTAGATGGATATTTCCACGAACTTGATTGCCATCTTTATCTTCTAATATTTACCTACTATCTTAAAGATTAGTTAAAGGAAGAATTATTTTGTTAAGATAAAGTTTTAAAATTCATAAAATCTAAAATATTTTAAAAAGGCTTAAAATTAATATTATTTCTCTTTGGAATATAATGAAAAGTATAGATGAATAATTATGATGCGTGAATTTATAAAAAAATAGATGAAAATTCTTAGTGCTAAATGGAATGGTTAATAACCGTGTAAGTATTTTTAAACCGATTAGATTAGATTCACAAAAAAATAGTTTTCATTTTATTTTTATAATTGTATAAAATTCAATGATGAAAAATGTAATTAATTTTTTTTTATAAAACAACAAAAAGTCAACAAAACCATTTAATACCAATTATTAATAACTAACAGCCCAAGTTGTTTATTTTCAATCATTTCAATTAGTTTATTAAAAAATTCAAAACACATTTATTTTAATACAAACTAATTCCAAAACTAAATCTTAATTATTAATCTAAATCTTATTATTTTAAAATAACATTTGAAGTTGAAGTGAAAAACAACCATAAAATAGAATTTTTCACTTCGTTTAGCTAATATTTAGTAGTTTCAGAGAGAAAAAAGCTATTTATAGATAGTTCATGTTTTTATATTTATTATTAACAATTATAATTAGTTATAGGCTTAGTTAAAAAATATTAAAAAACCCCTAGAAACGTTGATCTGGGTAACAAACGTAACCCAACTCATTTTAAAAGATGTTTAGCATATTGACAAAACTATCATTAGAGTTAATACATAATTCAATTTCAAGAGAGACTGTGTTTGGATTGTGATGGTTCCAATCGTTATTTTCTGTAAAACGGTGGAATTATAAAGACGCATGACACTGGCGAACGTTTGCTTCACACTATTTGGAGTCAGTATTTTGTGAACGTGAGTATAAATTATGATTATACAAATGGGTGGACTTGTCTATATCTGAACTTTCCCAGTCCTATATTTTCATATTCTGAGTGCGAACAAAAAATTCTTTAATTCATGTTTAAACTCTCTGTTTATTGATAAAATTTATTGAATGTCTCAAAATATAAAACTAGTCATCGTAATCGTTTATTATATCTTTGATAATTTTTATTTGTTAGTCCATCTTTTAATTTTCAATGGACATAGAAAAAAAGGAGCAAAAATATTTATTTACTTATATCGATTGAGACCAGAATAACACAGGGACAATTAAGAAGATATCATGTAATACGAGGGTTGCTATTTATATTTCTGGCCTAATGAAAAAACAAATATGTAAAATCGAAATTGGTTTTATTGTTTTTCAAAATATTCTCCATGATGATCAATACACTTTTGCATGCGTTTGAACCAATTTTCAAAGCACTTTTTCCAGTCTGATTGAGGTAACTGCAAAACATGCGTTTTGAATGCATCAATCGCTTTTTCGGGGGTCGAAAATCGTTGTCCACGTAATTTGTTTTTGATGTGTGGGAATAAGAAGAAGTCATTGGGTGCCAAATCAGGGCTGTACGGCGGATGACCCATCAGTTCGATCTTTCGCTCCGTCAGAAATGCCTTTGTTTGAGTCGATGTGTGAGAGCTCGCATTGTCATGATGAAGAATGATTCGCCTGTTCTTCTGCTTTTTTCGAATTTCTCCGATGACTTCTGGCAAACAAATGGTCGTGTACCATTCAGAATTGACCGTCCTGCGTTGCTCTAACGCCACTGTTGCCACATGACCGTTAATGCCGAAGAAACAGGCAATCATTTGTTTCGATGTGCTTCTTCCTCGAACAACTTTTGTTGGTTTTGCCTCGTCTTGGAAGACCCATACAGTTGATTGCTGTTTTGTTTCCGGCTCATATGCATAGATCCATGATTCGTCACCTGTGTAGATGTTATACACAGCCTTTGATGTACCTTGAACGTATTTTTCCAACATTTCCTTGCACCAATCGACACGAGCCTTTTTTTGAGCGTTTGTCAGATTATGCGGGATCCAACGCGAACAAATTTTTTTTACGCTCAAATGTTCATGCAATATTTTATTGATGCTAGTCATACTAATGTCCAAAGACGCCTCTATCTCACGGTATGTCACATGACGATCTTGCTTTATCAGTTCACGCACAGCATCGATCTTTTCTGGCACAACAACGGATTTTGGACGACCTGCACGGGATTCGTCCTGGATCGAACATCGACCACGATTAAATTCGTTATACCAATTTTTTACAGTGCTGTAGGATGGCGCTTTATCGCTGAATAAAGAATTAAGTTCATCGAAGCACTCTTGTCTTGACAATCCACGTCGAAAGTTATGAAAAATAATGGCACGAAAATGTTCACGATTCAATTCCATTTTTTGAAAGAGAAGAACTTTTCAATTTACTGTCAACAACACAAATTAAGCTATAATGGTAAATCGTCTGCTGAATTTATGTTTAAAAATATCAAACTTTCGATTAAAATCGTCTGCGGTCGCCCAGCAACACTTACTGTTGCCAAGGCCAGAAATATAAATAGCAACCCTCGTAAGATACATAAATACGATGCTGGATGTGAATACATGAAAAACAAGGGCTAAAATTATCAATAGCAAATTCCAGCAGAGATATAGATTGAAAAAGCAGACGAATTTTTGGAACTGTTTTGAAGTTGACTAATTTAGGCCGATTTTTTTATTTTTTTTTATGAAGTGTAGTAAAATCATTTAAGGGAAAAGACAAGGCATAGTTTTTGTTAAGAAATGTGGAAGAAAGTGAAGGAGTTTGAATTATATCACCACCTAAGGAATTTTGTGCTGTTTAATTAGTTCTGATATCTCGTTTGGAAAAACATATCTTGTTTTAGTTACAAATGGTAAAAATCTTTCTAATATTTAAATAAATGTCATTTTCTTTTATATTATTTGGATTTTTGATTAGGTTCTATCTATTAGCCCTCGAAATCATACTATTTCTTTTAAATGTATTTTCAGAACACAAAAAAATGTTTTTTTTTTCTCGATATAGTGAGGAATAAACAAAAGGTAAGCATTCTCTTCTGATTCTGAAGTGTTATGCTGATAATATGACGGATTTTAGGTTTACATTGGACACGAACATAGACTTCTGTAATGTTAAGTAGAAAAAGTTTTAAGTTTGTTTGATTATTTATGAATCAAGTAATTTATTTAGATCCATTAATTTAACATATAAAATTGTAAAATTTCATTCTTTTACCTTTTATTCTCAACTAATTTTTGATTTTTATTAATAAATTCGCATAGCGTCTAACATAGCGTCTTTTTTAAATGAAAGAAAAAGTCTTTTTTTGCTGTTTTTTAAAAAAGAAAATTTCAACCGCGCAATGGAAAATAGTATATGTGGGGGCGGAGTTATCGACCATGCCAACCTTCATCTATCAAAAGGTACCTCATGATTGAATCAAGTTAGCATGTTTTATATACCAGTGAATTGATGTTTAATTTTCGTAGTGGTAGTTACGCCACAATACTCCTCCACCAGAATTTTATCAGAAATAGAATTCGATGAACGAATACCACTAGTTGCTGTACTTGTGAAAGACCGGGAGAGCTGGTTTTAAGGTTACCGTTTTTTTTTGAGTACTGAATGTGAGAGGTGTATTAACTTCATAGTCGTAGTCGCTCTTGTGTTGTCATTAGCAGTCGAATGCAGGCAGGCAGACGTTGTGTTTAATCGAGACGAGACTGAGTAGCAACAGTGTCGTGATCTCGTTCTTAAAAACATAAAGTAGAATTGTGGGGCTTAATGATATTTTTTCATCTACTTCATTGGTTAACCTTTTCTTATCCTATTACTATCTTAATCACTATTACTTCACAGCTCTCATATTACTTCACACATCATTATATACTTCTCAGAGTTCATTATTACAGTTACCATTTTTAAACTTAATTTGATTTTTTGGCTAATGTCTATTATTTATTAGTTAAGGCATTGGGGGTGTGATTGTTCTTGTTTTTTAGTGGCGCCATCTCTGGAGAAGAAGTCGACCCATACGTCACAACTATTTATAGCGCAGACCCATTCATACATATATTTATTCATTCTTCCTCAACCCCTAATTTATTCATTTATTATATCATAGTTGTATATATGGTTTACATTATGCATTATTCATACGAGGGTTGTAAATTAAATAGCGGCAACTTAACCTTGAAACTCACAGAAGGGCGGGCATGCGCAAATAGGGTATGGGTGCTGTGAGGTGGCGCTGTTGTAGATGTGTAGAGTGCAAAAATCAGTCGTTCTGCTTAGAAGGGTAGTTGTTGCGTGGCGTTAAAGTGAGGAGTATCGTTTCCATCGCTCTAAAGCATGTTGTCCAAAGGCTTAATGACGAAAAAAGACGAGATGCTTGAACCCATTGTGCAACTGTTCTATACGGTAAAGCATTTGTGCCACAGGCTTCTACTAATCCTCGATAGCATTCTGTTGCATTTTTGCCACGGGCAACCTCGATTTTAAGTCACGACCACTGATCACGCTTTGAAAGCATGCTTTAGAGCGATGGAATTACAACCCTCGTATAATTAATTATCTTTTACTATGTCAACGTATACTACCTTTATCTTACATCTATGAGTCATATTCAATAATATTCCAGCTAATTTATTCATTTAATTCACTTCCATCTAAAAGATTTTTATTTTCAACGCACCTTTACAGAAAATTTGAATGAGACCTGGCTTATTTCAATTTTATTTTTTAACTTATTTCACAGAGTACCTCTAAAGGTCTGGTTTCTTAGGACAAGCGCCTTATCTGAGCGTCAGCGGGACGTCAACGTCCCGCTGACGCCAACAAAATACTGGTTTGTTAGCTCAAGATCTGGTTTCTTAGAACTAGCGCCTTATCTGGGCGTCAGCGGAAAGTTGACGTAGAGCTGACGCCAAAAAAATACTTTTTTGTTAGCTCAGCGTGAGCAGTCGGTCCAACGCAGACATTATCTCTCATTGCGCATGCGTTAATAACGTAAACAAATATTTATTTTGAATTTGTATTGATTTTGTTATTGTCGACCAGTGTTTTAGAGAACAAATAATGACTTTGTCCAAGAAAAAACACATTATAGCTGAGCTAAATGAAGAGTGCTATGTTTAATGAAGAAGCTATGTTTAATGTCAAAATCAAAATCTTGGCTGATTTCAATGTGCTGTTGGATGTTGTCCGCCATTGCTTCTGTGGTTAACGTCACGTTGTAATCCAACTGCAGTTGAGTTGGACGGCAATTGTAGTTCAAGATGAGCGTTCGATGACGTATACTATCAAACTCACAAATAAACCAATCAGAGGTTAGCGCTGATTTCCAGCTGACGGCGTCCTGTCCTAAGAAACCAGACCTTTAGGAACACTTTCATTTGTTACATTTTAAGCCTTCCATTTTTGGCTAATAATTTAATTAGAATTCACAATTAATCGCCAATTCACTGACACATCGCCATTTGGCAGTATTAGAACACGCCAATTTCTTACTTTCATTTATAGCAATCCCCAAGCAATTTTTTTCAAACTTCACATTTATTGTTACATGTTATGTTATATTTCCATATACATCTCATTGCTTTTGCCCCCTTTCACAAATGAAGCTGAAGGCCTATTTGTTATATCTTTATGAATTTGTACTGAAATAAAATGAGATGGTATTTCAGAATTACATCGTGGCTATTGAAAAATCACTGTTTCTTTGTCACCGTAGGAACCTAAAACGAAGCTCTATAGTCTTATAACACAGAGATAGATATTACGAATTTTATTTCCTCCATGTTGGAAATAACATATGTTGAGAGTAACCACCAATAGGTTTCTTATTGGTGAAATGTCCATTCTGTCAAACATACATTTTTAGAAAAGTCAACTTTTTACACATTTAGACAGTTTGCATAATTCAGAACATTCTTTTCGCATTGTTTTTGGCATTGATGCTTGCGTATAGTTGAAAGACACTTCCGAAGGCATTAAAAACATATTTTGAAAGCAACATTTTTCACATTCAGGTCTGCTTTTTCAATTCTAATTCAATTTAGTATCTTGAATGTGGAAAAGATAAAATTTATTTGATTAATTTTGTAGCTTTTGATTTATGAATAGATAAAACCAAATTTTAAAAAAAGAGAAAGATAATTAAAACAATCCTACATGCAATGGGAACTACACGAGTTGCATACATTCTGTTAAAATTGAAATAAAGTAGCGAGGAAAAAAAATACTTGCATCTGCGAGAATAGTAAACGTTGTTTTGAAAAATCACCATTCAAAATTTGCTAAAATCAGTTTCTCCCAAAGCGTGTCAATATCAAAAGCTTTGGGCCTTTTTCATTAAAACGCTTTTAAATTATTTATTTATTTTAGTGTAATCCTTTCGAAAATAATTTAAAATATGTGAAGAAATATTTTTTTTTTCAAATTTTACTATGATGGTGTTGCTTTTTAAATAAATTTCAGTCTAATGTAAGAAGTTTTATAAAGTTAAAAGACATGTTTTTTGTTAAAATATAAAGTTTATTTAAAAAAATGTTACATTATATTTTTCATACAAGTATAGAGTAACAGTTCATTTTAAATTATCATAACATCTTATGATTCTCTTTGCTGTTTTTTCCTCTTCTTAAAAGCCAATGCCTAGCAGATCCATTGCACCGTTCTTCAAGAAAGCGGTGAAAACACAGGCCTAGAATGCAAAGTAACAGTTTCTTTTTTTTCAAAATATATCGAGTGAAGTTAATTTTTCAAAAAAGAGAAATTTAAGCTTACAAAATTTAAAGGCAAATAATTAATTATAATTTAAATTAATTATTTTAAGCTTTGATTTAGTACTTATAATTATGAAATAGATATTCTGCTCCCTCGAAAACTTTGTTGTGCGCAAAGAATAAAATATCTCGTATTATTTATTTTCGAATTCTACTGTCCCTAAGAAAAAGATTTCTCGGTTTTTAGGATATTTCAATATGCATTAAGAATGAGATATCTTACCTTTCTATTCAATAAAGAAAGCTTTAATGCTATTAAAGTATTATTTAATGCTATTAAAGTAAAGAGGGCGCTATACTTCTTGAGAAATTTTTCATCACAAATTCGATTTCGTTTCCATAACTATTTTAAAATTTGAAGTATGAAAAAAATGAGTTCTAGCAAACCTAGAGTAAGCCATGAAGTTTTAACTGCAGAAAAAGAAATTTCAAAATACCAAAATGCAAATAAATTCTTGGAAGAGAACTTCCCCTTTGAGCAATCCCAAGTTGTCGTCTCATAATTTATTTTCTTTATGATGATTTGAAAATTTCTTACCAATGGCAATTTCAATTCTTATCAATAAATAAATTTCTTATCAATGAAAATTCATGGCTTGCTTACTTTATGTTTGCCTAAACTGAGATTTTAAATTTAAAATTTTATATTACTATTTAAGGTGAAAAAGAATTTGGGATGAAACATTTCTCCTGTATTGTGGTGTCTTCATAAAAAGGTTTTTAAGATATTTCATACTCCTGAAAATTCCAATTCCAATGAGAGAAGTATGTCTTGACTTTCAGAAAACATTGCTGCCTACGTTATAAATGTTTTATTTTTTACAAATTAATAATTCGCAAATATCTTTTTCGTAGTTCGCAACGTATTTGTTTCATTGTTTAGAATTTATACATGCTGCTTCGCATGTACGGGTTTCTTTAGCACCAAACAAAGGGATTCTACCGGCCTGCTCAACGTTAATAAAAGGGAATTAATTAATTCATATTTTTGAGCAATTTATGTTTTAGTTAATTCACGAAAAAGTACAGGAGGTAGATAAAGTACTGGAAGCACTTTTATACTAATATAATTTTTCGTAATTCTCCAGAAATACTTAAAGAATATTTTAATAACTTCCGAAATGTTTAGAACATATGATTTTTCATACATATCTTTTAGAGGTTAGAGGGACCAACAATAAATTTTAAACGGAAAATAGTGTTTTTGTAAACCCTATGGCAAAAATGTAGAAATAAATTTGTAACTTGTAATAATTATTTGGGTTGGAATATGCAATAATTACACAAAATTTCGCCTAACTTAAATATTTATGGAGATAAGTTTATTCTTATCTCGCCCCGCCCTATTTTAGGGCATACGAGAGTTGATAAATACGCAAATGATACCTTAAAAAAACATAAATCTCTAAAAGTTACATCAACAGTGGATATAAAAATCTGAATATCTAAAATAATGTTCAGTACAATTCTATATAACAAGTTAAAACCAAATAAAATAATAAAGTAGTAAAAAGGTTAAAAAANTGTTTAGATATATTTATGGAGATATGGACTATTTATTATGGACTTTTATTAAAATGTTTTTGTCTTACGTCTTTTGCCATAAGCTTTAAAAAGATAGGATAATATTAATCAAAATTTTTAGAGCAATTTAAAATTAATTAAAAAAGTTTTGCTTTAAAATTTAAAACTTTTTTTTTTTGAAAACTGCTTAATATATAAGTAATTTAAGTAGTTTTTTGATACTACGCATGCGCAGAAAAAATTAACATTCTTTTCATAAAGTTGTATGAATCGTAATTGGCAACCAATAAAAAAAATTCAATTTGGATGTCTTAAAAATTTAAAAAAATTTAAGCAGTTTTCAAAGTAGCTTTTTCACATTTTAAGGAAATGCTCAAAATGATCAGGGGTTTTCTACAAATATATTTTTGTATCATATAATACAAAATTAAATAACAAATGATAAAACCGTTCAATAAACGTACCAAAAAGGAATAGTATAAAGAAAAAATAATATGCGAAATAAAAGCGTTTATGGAGGATGATCCCCAGCGATGCCGGGGATATTTTCAATAAAACCTCTTTAAAATACAAAATGATATTTGTGAAAAATCCCTTATCATTTTGGAGCTTTCTTTTAAAAAGTACGAAAACTACTTATAAAAGTGCGTGAGACTTTTTAAATTTTTAAGATAATCAAAACAGACTTTTTTAATTAGCTGCCCAACACAATTCACTACAAAGCTAAGGGAAAAAAAATTTAAAATTTTCCCGCGCATGCATAGTATAAAAAAATTACGTTAATTACTTATATCTTGAGCTGTTTAAAAAAAATTCGAAAATTTAAAGCAAAAATTTCGTAATTAATTTTAAATTGCTCAAAAAATTGTGTTTAATTTTATAGAATATTTTTCAAAGCTATAGCATAAAAAAGTAAGACAAATGTTCATATTTTCATAAATATTTAAGCTAGGCATACGAAAGTTTGTGTAAATGTCGCATGTAATAACCAAATTAACTGTCGCAAGTAAAAAAATCTATTGCTATATTTTTTGGCATAGGGTGTTCAAAAACATTATTTTCCGTTCATATTTTATTGCCGGCCAAACCTCTAAAAGCTTTTAACTTCAATGACAAGTATGAGAAACCCCATAACTTAAACACTTTTAAATTTATAAAATGATTTTCTAAGTAATTTTTGATAAATATAAAAACGTGTATTAGTATAAAAGTGTTTCAATTGTTTTATACACTCCCTGTATATGATGCTTTGTATAAAACTTTTTGTAACGAAGCACGGCGTATTTTTCTTAAAATCTGTAATTTTTAAGCTGTATGTATAATTAATAGAACATTAGTTACACAAAATATTAAAATTAATTTCATTCTAAATTAATAGGTTAAGCAAAATTTGAAAGTTTTTTTTCCTCCACTTTTTAGTAGTAAATATATTTTGTAAAAAGTTGAGTAAATTGTAATAAATTTTACTTACAGATCCCTTTTCCAAGTCTTTAAACTGCAAAAAAAAATATATGTCAAAAATAATCAGTTTTTTCCGGAAGTTATTCAAAAATAATAAATATCCCACCATTATGAATTAAGATTGTTAAATGGTTTATCAATAATTTTACTTTGATTAGTAATTAATTGAGTGATTTAATTAAAATGAAAACATGTTGACGACATTTACAGTAGTCTTGTGTAAATTTGAAATCTTAATGATTCGATATTTATAACTAAACCATACTAATTAACTAATGAGGCTTAGTTATGAAACTAGGAATGAAATAATGATTTTTTTTGTATGTACTAGATTTCAAAATATTTCTTTCAAACCTTTTCTGGTGCAGTCTGACGAAAATTATAATAATTTCAAAGCACTAGAAATGTAAAACTAATCCGGGTCAGCTAATAATAATTCTAGTTAATTAGAATGACTCTATTTATTGTTCCTTGAAACACATGTTGACGACATTTACAGTCCTGGCACTCCTGGATCAAGTATTGGGAGAAGGGTTTTGCCTTCGTGGAGGACTTTTCGATAGAACTAACCCGTTTTGCTTTACATGGAGGGAGAAGCCAAGAAAACCTTCCACGGTCAGCCATACGGCAGAATGATTCTAATCTACGATCCATCTACCACTGAGGATATTTTAAGTAAGCACTATGGTGATGAATTTGTGTAGACCAGCCATCACTAGGATTCGAAACCGGGTCGTCTCATCATTTGGAGATGAGTGCTCTATCCCCTGTAGAAATTTTGGGCTACTGCGGTATGATATTTTGGGTACCATTTGATTACAATTTGCTTTAGTCACCCGTTGGTGGCGTACCACTAGAACTCTAATACCTTTATCTCTGTAAATTTACGATAGGATCTAAGCTAAAAGTTTTAGTTTGATTTCAGACTTTCCTCCAATTTTTTGGTATTTACTGTTATTTTCCCTTTTGACATAATAACTGGTTTATTCTTGATAGTATATAAATTTTAGAGTTAAATTATATAAAAACATACACAGTACAGGTGTTTTAAAAGCATTTTTGAAATGCGATCTATTTAATTCTTTTTTTCTTTTCTACCTTTAAAATATTTTTTCTAATTTTTTTTGCTAATTTTCCTTTTTAATAAAAGCTGGGTATTTTTTTCCCTTAGTATTAAGTTAACATATTTAAAAAAAAATGAAATTAAGCTCTGCTTTGAAAATATGAGTTAAGCGTTTGAGAATTAGTTAAAACTTAAAAAAGCTTGACAATTTCACACCAAGATATTTTTATTCAAAACTTTCGTTAATGTTCAAAATAAAATAATGGAAAAATGAGTATGCTATGTTTTAGAGATAGTGAATAAATATATATGGATTAAATATTAAAAAAAAATATAGTCAAAATAAGCATGGTTCAGTTTATGAAATAGATTAGTCGAAACGGATATGGATTAGTATTTAACCCACGATTAAGTGTGATTGTCTGAGTTACTATAACTTACCTCATCAGGTCTTTGGTTATGCTCTTCAAAGCAAGCTTGACCCTAAAAAGTGAACACAAATACTTAATACTGATGCAAATCAATATACTATATGTAAATAGCTTGGAGTTATCTATACTGTTATCTGTAAGCTTTGGCAATAATTCCAACATGATGGAAATGCCAATAGACTTTACAATACAGATCACCCCTAAGTTATAACGCCGAATGAAGATAGATATTTTAACAGATACACATATTGTAGGAACTGCAGAAAGAAGAAGGATCTCAGCGTTCGACCGGTCTCGTCAGCTATCCGCAGCCACGGGAAGACGATTCAAGACAAATCGTGTACACAGTTAAAGAAATATTAGTCAGTATGCTCGTCGACCTGCCAAATCTGTGTAGATAGAGATTAACCTGTATAATGCAATGTGGACATCGTAACAGTGGGCTTGCTTATTGTTTTCTCAGGGGTCCAGGTTTAGCTTGCAATCTGATTCCCGTCCGGACTTTCATGTAGAGAACAGCAGGCACCCGTTACCACAAGGACAACATCATTTAACGATATCTTTACGGTAACGTAGAATCGCTCGTTTGGAGTGGAATCATACTGTGCTGCAGAACATAATCGTGTTTCCGATAAACTTTTTTGAACTCACTGTTTCATCCTAGAATCAAACAAATTTCCACAATTATAAGTATAATTCTCTCTCTATTCCACAATTCCTCTTCTTCTTTTAGAATTTATCAAATTTCGTTAGCGCTTTTGCTTCTTCTTTGCCTAAGTACTGATTTATTTCTCCTAATACGTTTAGTTTATAAAATCATTTTGGACACCAAAAAAAA
>NC_092207.1:58490432-58514819 GCF_043381705.1 Parasteatoda tepidariorum | reverse complement strand
AAGGCTAAGTTAAGAGAATGGCTTGCACAATGAACGTATAAAGCTTGTGGATACATCTCCTTAATACGAGCTGCACACCCTTGCAACTTTCCGCTCATTGAAGACGCGCCATCATATCCTTGACCTTTTAAAAACTTCAAATTTAAATTTAATTCTTTGCAAGTATTGATTAATTTATTTGATAATCCTCTTCCAGTGACGTCATCAACTTGCACAAAAGTCAAAAAGTCTTCTCTCAAAACTAGTCCTTGCTCGGTTTTTTCTAAATATCGGGCACACAGTGATAATTGTTCAACCCCGCTAACGTCTGGAGTTTCATCAGCTAATATGCTGAAGCATTCAGACTTGTTGATCTTAACAACAAGCTCTTTTAAAATAGTCCTTCCACAAATTTCAATGAGCTCATTTTGGATTTGAGGACTTACGTAGCGGCTTTTAGAAGCGGCTTCCTTTCGAGCAAAATGCTGCCTTAGACTTTCATCCCCCGCTGCCATTCGAAAGCGCAGTAGAGATCTAAAATTTCCATCATTGTGGCATGGAGCTTTCATCGTTATCGGTCCGGAGTCACAATGACCACGGCAAGCTAATTCTTGTTTGCCTATTAAAATTATAGTTTCGATGATTGATGTTAACACTTTTCTATTTTCTTTAATTGTGACTTGTTTCGCAGTGTCAAGTTGAAGATGTACGTTAGGAATTTTATTTTCATTAATGCTTATAAAATGTTGCCCAGACACGCATGCATTTTTGTGATAGTCTAAATTTTGATGATAATTAAACTTCTCTTTAGCGTTTTTCCATTTATTAAAAGGCTTTTTCACAAGAGAATTTGGCACTGTATGGCTCCCCTTACCTACTTCTTCACTACAGAAGAAAAAACAATATCGACAAAATGCACCGTCCAAATTTCCTGAATATTCTAACCAAGGGAATTCTAACAGCCATTTTCTTTGAAATTTTAATTTTCTTTTTCCACTAGTAGGAAACTTAAATGATTCATTTGGCATACAACGATTTTTTAAAATTTCCCATTTTTCTTCATCAGTGTATTTTTTACTATGCTCTAAACGCGAAATATCTTTTAACATCGGATCACTTCCACTTTCGATAACTGATTCATTTAAAACTGCAATGAAAATTATGTTTTTAATGAAAATGTGAAACAAAGGAAAGTTTTAAAAATTAAAGCAAATTTGAAACTTGAAAATATAAAAAAAACTTTCAGTATTGAATAAGAAAAGCCGTTCATACGATTCGCATTTAAAATTGCTAACAAAGTAAATAATCACCTCAAAAACGAAATGGGCAAAGCTGTTAGAAACGGAAGAAAAGAAGCACTATTTATGTATACGTTTGAAAAAAAAAACGATTTGTAACGCTTATAATTTGGAAAAAATATTTGATGGGTAAAAAAAATGTTTATAATTTTGTTTCAACTCGATATTTAAGTGTATAATTGAAGGAATCTAGAATAGAACTATACATATTTATAAGAATAATTGAAATGTAAAAAAAAAATATTCTGAAAGATAATTCTTTCAAATATGTAAATGTTTATTATATACGATTATTCAATTATTTTATATCTTTCGGCATGTCCAATATGAAATAATTTTAAATCAAGCAAATAGAACAGAATCAAGTGTAATAAAATAATTTAAAGTCAACAAAAAAAATATTATTTTTATTTTGCTTTTCTTTATGCTGAGGAAATTAAAATTTATAATAATGAAAATTCTCTTTTCAAGAAAATACGTTATTAGCAAAAATCAGAAGAAAGTTAAACTGGAATAATAAAATTTGACAAAAAAATATTGCTTACCTGCTGTTTTTGAGTTATTTCCTGAACTCGAACAACATTCCATATTAGTGAAACAATCGTTTATCGAAACGGAGTCAATATCTTTGTCATTATTTGTTTCAATTCTTGGCCTTTTAATTAGCCAACGATCCATGATTATAATCGAAAGAATCAATCACTAACATAAACTAAAATTCTTTTTTCCCATCTCTTTTATTTTTACCCCCTAACGCTGGAGATTGGTTGAGACAGCGGCCTTGAAATTGATCTCGTCAGCAATATTACTCGCGTGGTCACGTGTAAAATGAAAAAGAAACTAACAATTGTTTTTTGCATAGATGAAGAATATTGATACTATTTTTATATTTATTATTAATTTTTATTTTTATTATTAATTTTTATTTCTTTATTTAAAAAAACACTTGTAAATTAAATTGTATTTATTTTTATAGAGTTGTCCATTTTGATTAAACAAGTTACGAATAATTTCGGGGGGGGTTTGTCCCCCCCCCAAAACTACGCCACTGTATATATATATATATATATATATATATTGGGTACTCATTAAGGAATATCCTGTATATAGCAAATGCTTTTAATAGGATGTAAAGACAGAATGGCTTTTAATTTCTTACTGCTTCCAAAAGAGAGAGGTCCTTGCAGACTCTTTTTGAAAATTCAAATGTGTCCCCACCAGTCTCAGGTGCTACTCTGGCATAGCAAATTTTTGCTACTCTTTGTTTCTGAAAAAAAAAGCGTTAGATTTAAGTGCACAATGTTGAGGTAAAATATTTTAATAGCGTTGCAAATTAAAACTTATTATTTTAATTCCAGGGATTTATTATATTGTTAGATTATTTCTAGTCATAATATTTCATAAATTTTCCTTTAATGGTGAAAATTAGAAAAAAAAAGTTGTAATGTAGTAATCTGGGGAAAACTCTTTGGGTATTTATTTCTGTAAGTGAATAAATAAGAGTTAAACTACAAATATTCGAAATTTTACATTTGATAATTTTTTTACCATAAAATGAAATATTCTTCATTAATAATTATAAAGAATAATATTGCAAATTGGTTTATTGCTATATTTCACTCGTGGAAACAAAACTGCTAATTGTAGTAAATATCAGAATAAAATCAGTCAATCTGCTTTGTGTATGTAAAGCCAGAATCTGAACTTCAACCATTTGTATGAAAGTTTTTTGATTACATCAATTTAATTTCTTATAACACTCAAATCTAGAGGTCTAGAGGGCTCTACTAGCATAATTATAATCGTTTACACTATATAACACTTGTATTAGGTGCATGATTTTTGGTCATACTAAGGTTTGATGATAAGTTTCATTAGCAGCCTTGGAATAGTTAAATAGATTTTGATATTATAAAGAACGCAATCATACTTTTGAAATGATTAAATGCATTATAATAATTAGTTTTAAATTAAGCAATATTTCTTTCAAATCCACTTCAACACTTTAAATGTAATATTATTATATAACAGAGAAGTAAAGATGCTCAAATTTACAAAGAATATCTCTAACATATAAAAATACTTATAGCTTAGCTTTTAAAATCTCTTGCTATCTATTAGACTGAGTGGCACAAATAATTTTTAGACAAGGTAAATAATATTTTAATTTTAAAGCAAATATTTTATTTGAAAAATGGGCTTTGCTTAGATACAACCAGCATTAAGTGGTGCAGATAGCTGCAATCACTGTTAACGTAGAAGGCGGTACCAGCATAAGACAGTATATTTTTTTGGGTTTTTTTTTGGGCAGAACTTTCGAGCATAATGAAACGGCCTGATACACAACAATAAACTATTAATCTAGTTCCGTCTTAGTATTTTTAGTTATGAGTTATAATATAATAAATCATGTTATTAATAATCGAGAGATAAATATTATTCATAATGTTATTATCTCGGTTATTTTGAAATATTATTCATATTGTTTAATTTTATTTATTATACTAATCTGTTATACTGATATATTACACTAATATATTATACTAATATATTATACTAATATATTATACTAATTGAAACGAGCCTCATAATTTTTTTTTAATATTATGCGTATGGCATTGATTTTTAAAGAACAGGAATTATAAATTAATGTTTTATTGAAATCCCTAAAACAATATAGAAAGTGTTAGTGACATTTCTTAGTTATAGTCCATTATTATTATAATAATATACAGTTAAAAGTAATAGACACTTCTGTTACATAGTTGTGAAAGAGACGAAGGTAGACCTTCTTGAGACGCCAATTTTAAGTATCGCCAAATACTAAAAAACAAATATTCTGAAATATTTATTAAATGTTTACACAATTTATCACATGGAAAAACCTACCCGTTTGTTAAAATATTTTATTAAGTAATGACATATGATGGTATATAGTATAACAAATCACATTGTAAATTTCATCGAATTTAATAGCTTTTCTACTTAGTTTTTATCTGCACGTAAAAGTCTCGACGGCTATCATAATAGTACATAGTGTAATTACTTACTGTAAAGATATCGAATGAACCAAGTTTTAAAAATTGATATTCATGCTGAAATAATATTTAGGTAGTAGAGAGATTAAGTAATACCCTCTTTTCTGCTGTTAAAAAGTCTTCAGCCTAAGGCCTTATCATTTAACAATAGAGATAGATAAACAATAGATTTAACAATAGATTTAGAAATACCATTTCAAACCAAAGCTTTCAAAGTTCATATGTCCTGGAGTAACTGAGCACGCGTAGTTTGAAGAATATGTCTTAAGCATGCGCAGTTAACAAATGTTCGCGAATTTGAGGGGATGTGAATCGGTATTGCTAAATCTCTCTTTAGCTAAAAGAAGGGACTAATAAAGGTTATCTTTGATATCTAATTGACATTTCCATTTTATTTATGACTGAAAGTTACGACTTTAGATTTAAAACATTTTAACAAGAAGGTCAATTTATGTAAATAAGAGTTTCTTTGTCAGTACCGTAAAATTAGATTTTTAGAGCATGCTTTCATTCTTTCGTTTGTTTTTTAAATGTTTTTAATTCTTTTAACTGGTTTATGTTCTGAGAATGTTTTCTGTACGTAGTTACTTACATTGTCTGATCCAAATGAATCTTCACACAGTGCCAAGTCCTTCAGCAGATTATCATTGTTTTTAGCTATAGAAAATAAACGAGTATTAATAAACAGTCAATTAAAATAAACAGTGCATTGAAATCGAGAATTAATCTTCACTATTACGTTTTGCGTAACATTTATTACATTTTACATTTACATTTTACATTTACATTTCACATTTACATTTTACATTTACATTTTACATTTTGCATTTACATTTTACATTTATATTTTACATTTACATTTTACATTCACATTTTGCATTTACATTTTACAGTTGCATTTAACTTTTACATTTTACATTTATTATTATTATTTTTCACGTTAAATTTTTTACACGTGTAAGTAGTTCTTAGTGTTTTTTTAAAATTTGTTTGTTGAAGATCGTTTCTAATAGTTGGAATCCATTTGTCAGTCATGAATTCAAAAAAGCCTACTAATTAATTATAATAAGAAAACTCAAAATTTGGAGATTTTTACCTGCTTGCAAATTACTAAGATATCCATCTCTTACCGAATTACTGTTTTAAAAATTACGGTTTAGTAAAAAAAACCGTTTCCAACAATGCAAAATTTTCTTGTTAAAATACTGTAATGCAGAAAATACTTATACCGCACATTATCTATATATATATATATATTGGCGAGCGCTAGCGAGCAGGGGGCGCAACCCACTAGTTTGTTCTAAAAGTTTAAGAAAAATGACTTTCCCAACAATATTGATTTTTTCACGTTGAATAATAAAGAATATGGGTTTAAGTCTTACTATTTGTTATATAAGTTTTGATTTAGAAAAAAAGAGGCTTATTAGCTATGCAAAATTTTCATATTGAATTACAATATTACATAAACAAGCACACATTGATTATGCGAACTCTGAGTTAGAACAAGTTTCTTTTTTTTTAACAATATAAATTTTTCATGTTGAAATAATTATAATACAAAAATAACAATTACCACAAATTGCTTTTACAAATTTTAAGTCGTCATCAGCTCTTGATAATGTTACTAAAGAGATAGCGCAAACTGCAAGAGTGAACCAAAGGTTTGCCATTTTTAAATGTCCCTAAAATAAAATATTTATGATAAAAGTTATCTACTCGAATGTTGGGTTATTTAGCGTTCGAAATGGCACAAATAATTACATGCTTTTTATAGTTCTTTTGCTAAAACTCCAATTTTCAGCAAAATTACGAAGCGAGCAACAGCGATCATGAGAGGGACTCTTCTACTGCATCGATAAGGAAATAAAAAAGAGTTTAAATGAGAAATGTTGGGGGTATTTAAATAAAATTTGGGCAAGACGAGCTAGAGATGTGGCTTGCAAAGAACACGTAAGCACTTCCTGGAGGGGGGAGGAAATAACAGGCAAGGGTTGAACGCTTTAGTATTTTTTTTAAACAAGGCTCACGCATAAAACGCATTTCAGCACAAACGCATTTAAAACACATTTCAGCTTTATTACGAGTTACTGTCGTCCATCGGATATAACAACCCCTTTTGGCCAAGCAAAAATGGACGTTATAAAGTGAGATCGTTACATCATGAGATAATTTTTTCGATAATATTTACTCAGATGTCAAGAATACTAGTTCTTGACCACTTTAGATAAGAACCTGGGAAACTATGATATAGAACAGGGGTTTCCAACTTACATGAGGCCGGGTACCACAATTGAAAACACAAATCAAATGGTGGACCGTAACTTTATCATAATTTTATGTAGGACTCTTTTATGTTTGAAGGAACATTAAATAGTAGTGTCAGATTTTTACCAAGTTGTACAAAACAAAAGTACTGAATAACAAATTAAAATAAGAAGTAGATTTTTAAAAATATTTAGTTGCATATTAATAATATTGTTAGAAATATTAAATAAATAATAAAAATTCGGGCTGCAATAACTTTAATATGCACTTATGTGTTAAACAATTAATGTGCGACAGATATATAATTGTTATGATATAAAACTTTAAAAAAGTTGGCATTAAAATTTTCCTAGTAGCACACAAAATATTCGATGAGAAAATTCAGGTTTGTCTACTGCAACCACCAGAGAATAGATATTTACATTTTAAATTCAAAATTTACAAATGAGTGTGTAAATATTTTCGTCCAAAATGAGTGGTTTAAAGAAGTTAAATCGGAGAATTTCTTCGAGAAAATTTCTAATATGCACATGCAAAATTATATTCCCAAAATACAAAAAAACGAAATAAAAAAGAGCAACATACACGATTATTTTTGTATTTGAATAAATATTTTCTTGGATGCAAAACCAGAGAAATAAATTTATTTGCTTCGTTGGTGTGTTAAATTTCACAGAAACGAAGAAATTAGGTTTTTATTAACGAAAAAAGTATTTCAAACCCATATAGATAAATCGTCCGCAAAAAAATGTCTAATAATATATATTAATTCGCGGGCCACAAAAAAAGGCTTCGCGGGCCGGATGCGGCCCCCGGGCTGCCAGTTGGAAACCCCTGATATAGAACGATTGCTTCACTCTCCTTCTTTTAAAAGGAAATGTAAGATGTTTTACATTTAATATGCGATAACATTAAGAGAAAAAGTATTTAAGTAATTTCCTTGGAATTTTTTTCGGAATGAAATCATTAATTTTCAGAAGAAGCATTTGTTTTGAAAGCAAAAAGATGTTTCACACATTTTTAAAAGTGACTTTAATGGGAATGAAAAAAGGAACTAAATTTTGGTCGCTACATTTGATTGAACTGTTTAATGAGGAAGCTTCAATGGGCTCTAAACTAGCATTACAACTGTGGCGTTGAAAACGAGACTTAATGTATCTGTCATTATAATGGAAGAGAGGCCATACCAAATGGCGTAGGTTGGAGTAAAATAAAAAGCAGTATACATTAGATTGACGAAGCAAATATTTGTATTTTTATCTTTTATAGATATTATATTATAAAATATATTCAGAAATATTACTTACCTGTTTTTTTCCTTCTAAACGTGACAACTAAGTTGTCGTGTCGTTTTTTATGTAAAGTAATGTAGATAACAATAATCTTAAAATTTTCTTTAACTAAAAAAGGTTATTTGATTAAAAGATAAAATGCAGCTTTTTTTATTTAAATTGTTTCATCTAAAAGCAAAGGCTAATATTTTGTGATTAGAAACCTGTAAAACGTGGCTATTTTCCCACGCTTTTCATCTCTGAGATTCTAACATTAAACTACTACATTTTAAAGATAATAGTTATGGCATAATTATTTCATTAGATATTATAAAATCAACACAATTCTTTAAACTTACTTAAAAAAATATTTTAAAAAAATATTTTGAAAAAATATTTTGAAAATACTTTAAACAAATTTAATATTATTTTTGTATGAATTCAATAAAAATGTTTTCTAAAGAATAAACAGCTAAGTGAAATAAAAAAATAGTGGAAAAATTAAGCTTTGAGTTTTAATAATTTCGAAAATTAACATAAACTTTCATATTATAACCTATGTCATAATTATACATACTTGTTGAATAGATTTTGTTGATGATTATCTGAAAAATTCTTCCATAACTGAAATGTCACACATACAATTATTAGTCACACATATTATTTACAAATAGCTTAATGGATTAGATTATTTTAAGAAATTGAGAAAATCATTACTAAAATATTTAATACCTTTAAATGATATGACCAAAGGCTTAGGAGTAAGAAACGTACGTAAGTACTCGAAGTCAGAATTTTTCATAGCGCCTATCTATCGACTTGATGCATCCAAGAGACTGCCAAAGTGATGCATACCTCAAAGCAGCATTTTTTTTTAAAAAACCGGTTGAATTCGCAACTCAAATCACTCATGTCTGATAGACTTTATAATCAAACATGAAGTACATGTTTGATTTACTTTATGAAGTTTGAAATTAGAATCTTGACTGGGATTTAATTTACGTCAAGCAAATTTCTTAACTAAGAAAATAAAAAATGTACATTTTTCTACTATTGTTTCGATGTAAAAAAAATATGGGCTACATTAGGACGCTAATTGTATTTAAGATAATATTTAAATCTGTGTAAAATCAGTATTGGTAAATCGTATGAAAGATCTCGTATGAATATATTACCGTTATGGTTCTATTAGGATCTATTTGTAAACGTAAGGTGTAGGAGTAAAATAAGAGTAAAATATGAAGAATAAATTTACAAGTAAATGCCCTTAAATTTGGATTATAAAAATATCATGCAGGAAAACAATACCTTTATGAATTTCGTAACTTTATTTTGATGACAACTAAAAAATATGGAAATTAAAGTGGGAAAACTGGTTTCTATCATACATGGTTTTCCTGCAATAAAAATGCACCGACAATAATAGAAAACTTCGCCATCTTTTGATTTTTATATAGAGTTAATAATACTAAACCAAACTCAGTGGCGCGCAATGTGCCCATCTCAGTTTTCTTGACCTTGCGCTACTCTCAGCCACCGGGCGTCTGGAGTTAATGATAATACATTCTAAATTAATGATTCTTGCTTTGAATTGTATTTTAAGAATAGCTTTACTGATTTTTATGTGTATCTTTTCTTAGTGTAACGTTGAACTTGAGAATTACTGTAATTACATTAATGTAAATTTAGCATTACTGTTCGTAACTGTTTTCTTGCTGTAATAAAAAAAAAAAAGGTGTGGCGACAATTTTATACTAAGCATTGTAAAAAAAAAATACTTGGATCTTTTTTTTTGGATCCAGGTGTAGTGAAACACCTAGAATCATAGCTCAGGGAATAGAGCGCTCACCTTCCAATGAGGTGATCCGGGTTCAAAACTCGGCGATGACTGCTCGATACGAATTCCACTTCCGGCTTGCACCGACCACACAGAGCTGACGTAAAATATCCTCAGTGGCAGACGGATCATGGATTAGAGTCCCTATTCCATGAGGCTATCCGTGGGAGGTTTTCGTGGTTTTCCTCTCCATGCAACGAAAATGCGGATTGACTCCATCAAAAAGTCCTTCAAGGAGGCAAATTTCTCCGAATACTTGATCCAAGAGTTCCCTCGTCTTTTGGATTGAGTTCAAGATTACAAGGTGACGGAGTTGAGCATTAGTAGTCGTAAAGCCGAAAATTGGGCCGGCTGTTCAAGGCCGGTTATAGAATAAAATAAAATACACTATTTTCGTTTAAAGTAGACGACCAACGATCATATTTTGACGGTGAAGTACACTAAGATTCGTCACACTATCATTTCTTTACAAGTCATTACTTTGCATTGAAAAATATTTTTTTCAGAATTTTGATTTACTCTAATATACCATTGAAAAAAAATCTGAAATATTCGTATTATCCTTATGATTACTGTCGCTAAACTGACTTTATGTAATGTTTTTGTAACAATTGATTGCACATTTCCAAGCGTCTTACATACATTATGTAACTGTATTGCATGACTAAAACTTTTTAAAGGTTCCAATGTTTATAAAATGAATACAATGTTAAAACTGTAGAGTAGTTCTTCTCCGAAGTCGGAGTTGTAAAAAAATTGTATTAATTAATACTAATTATGCTTATAATTAAAAAAAACTAATTCTAACTTTTTTATGCAACATCTCATGCCATTTATTTTCACGCATTTGAATTAGTTAAATGATAGAAACTGAAAATAGCCTTATTTGAGTACAATCTGATTACAAAATTCATCATATATTATTATTTTTCAGAAATTTTTTTTTTAAAAAAGTAGTTAAAAATCTCAAACAAAGACTCTCATTGTTTATCGATAGTTAATATCTATTATTTATAACGCCAATTGGTCATATGCTTGCTAAAAAAATTAACTATAAACACCTTTGAAACGTTGATTGTGGTAACAAACATATCCCTGCCGCTGACCCCAACACACTTTAAAAGATGTTTAGCATATAGACATAGTTATTATAAAGACTTTATGCATAATTCAATTTTAAGAGAGACTGATTGGACAGTAGAGGTTCTAATCGTTATTTTGTGCAAAACAGAGCACGCAGACGCATGTTAGGTTTACAGACACCGAGTTTGGATATAGTATTTCCTGAAGGTAAGTAAAAATTATGATTATGAATTATTAGGGTTAATTAGACAAACTTTATACTTTCACCATTACATTACATTCGCTCCTTCTGAATAAAATCAAAAATTTCTTTAATCCATGTTTTTTTTTGAATAAAAAATATTGAATCTCATTAAATGAAGCTAAACATTTGTATTTCGTATTAGGCCTAGTGAATTGTACTGGTATAGCTCATACCATTATTTTAAAATGCTTTAACGCAATGAAAGTCAATGAAAGTCTGATAAACGTGTCTATATGATCTTAGTTTGTTGTTTTATCTGCAAAACTGAGTTCGCTCAGCAGCTAATTTTTAGACATTTTATGAAGTTTCCAGAATAATCATGTTATACTGTGAGACGCTAACTTAAAAAATTTCCTTTCAGTGAATAGAAAGAAAGAAAAAAAAATTATAGCATTCAACATAGATCATATTTTGCTTTTAGAAAATTTAAACATTATAATAGTCTAGTTCGCATTGCTGTTGAATAATGAATCGAAATCACGAAAAATCATAATAATTCAATGTTATTTTTTCAACAAGGGAGGTCGTAAGAAAAATTCAGTTCTCTGAAGGTTAAATAGTAGCAAGACAAATTTCTCTTCCTTTTCTTCTAATTCTCCATTTTTAAAAAAATTATTAAACCGAAGAGTTCATACGGTCTATGAAAATATTAAAAAGGGGTGGCAAAAGTAAGAAAATGAGATTATAACAGAATTTATGGGTAACAAAATAAGTTTATACCCACCTTCAGGCATAATATTTTCATATAAATATGTCAAGTTGTGAAATGTGTGGGCCTCTGTTTTAAATTTCTATGTTATAGCTGATTAATAGAAATTTTCAACTTTTTTATTGCAATATTAGCAGCATTTTGAAAATTTATTAAGGGGTGTACAAACCCTAATGAATAGAGTTAATTAAAACGTAATGCATGCTAATTTTGCCTTTATCTTAGCATTGTTTAAACTGGTTAAAAAATAATGTAAATAAATAGAAGGAAATATTTTATAAATTATATAAAATCATTTAATTATAAGATTTGCAAATAGATTATAATAGCACGGAGAGACCAAATGGTTCGTATTTTCAACTTCAATTAAATGAAAAAAATGTAATTATTCTCCTTAATGTTAACTTCTTTTTATTATTTCATCATAAAATATCCTCCCACTTTTTTTTTATTTATCGAAAACTAAACTTGCTCGTATACTAATGCTTACTCTAGCATATTTAGTATACTAAAATTTGTACACTGATTCTAAGAAATCTTTGACTGGGTTATATGCTACTCACTTTTAAGTGTGAAAGAAGTATTTCTTAAAAGGAAGGTACTCAGAATGTCACAGGCTGGATTTTTTAACATAATTTTTAGGGTTAGGAAACCTCTCTAAATTCAACTTATCCTTATAATTTTGCTATTACCTAATATTTTTTTTGAGGCGCGAACACTTAGAAACTTGAAATTACAAAGAAGTGTTGAAAAAAGTTCAGTAAGTAAGACGGAACAAAAAAATTTTAACATTTGATAATTAATTCAAGAATTATTTACCGTTATATTTATAGTAAAATATATCATGCGTGCCTCAGAGGAGTTTGAATTCGACAGGTTGAAAATGCTACTTCAATTCCTGAACCTAATGCAAGGCTTTTATTTTTAAAATATCAATTTGTTTGAAATTTGTTTAAATTATACATGCTTTTTTATGCTTTTTCGAAATTTTCTCTCTCTTTTTAACATAAAATAATGACTATTTATCCTTTGTTGCAGAAAAATTTATTAATCTTCCTCGAGATCTTCCTTTTACATATTCGCATTTGATTCGATGTTAAAAGCAACGTCAAAAAAGGAATAAATATTGTAAATAAATGAGATATAGAGAGCTAGAATAGATGTTTTCAGTTATAAATCTAAACATTTACATCGAAATTTTCTAAAATATAACAGCCTCAAGACAGATTAAAGAAAAGCAAATATGTTTTTAATTTGAACTAAAATATGATGTAAGGATAACGTTTTACATTGTTAATGAGAAAAATTAGCTCTAATTGCTTCACACACTCTGCATTTTTACTTTTAAATATTTTTATTCAAGTGCAGTTAGGATCCGAAGACGTGCCATTTCAATTTTGTTTTTCTGCAGAGGAAATGGCTCTCCTGCTTAGTGGTATAATTAAGAAATATGCACGAAAAATAAATAATTAACCATCATCTGACTCCTATTAGTCATTTAAATAAATCTCCATTTTAAAACATCATAGAAATGTAAACTGTCTATCACTATTCTATCTGGTAAAAAGTATAAACGTCAAATAAATGGTAAAATGAGTAATAGTTAGGATATTTTGGAAATTTTTATCATGTTATCTTTTAGTATGGTATGAGAACTATTTATTAGGCTAAATTTACTGTTCAGTATTGTATTTTTTATTCACACCGAAGAGCCATTACATTATGACCACCCTCCATCTATAACAATGGGCTCTCCCAGGTTTTCATGGTTTCTCGCCCAGGAACAATGTTTTCATGGGCACATTAGGACCCACAATACTCATAGAACAATCCCTGACGAAGCTACTTGAACATAGTTCCAGACCAGGTTCACCCATTTATGACAACAGTTTTTTCTACGGGGGATGGTGTTTACCAACAGGATTATGCACCATGTCATAAGGGTCGAATCGTCGAAGAACATTCCAGTGACTTTCAAGTCATGTCTTGGCCCCAAAATTCACCTGACCTTAATCCAATACAGCATTTGTGAACCTACTTGGAAAATCAAATTCTTGTTGCCACGCTACCCTGTCGCAATGTGAGGGAATTGCAGGACCATTTGGTGAGCGCTTGGTCCCAGATCTCTCAGACTACCTATCAGCACCTTGTGGAATCAATGCCACGGCGGAAGCTAACAGTTTTGAGGGCTAAAGGTGGTCCTACATGTTATTAGCTGGGTGGTCATAATGTAATGGCTCTTCGGTGTATATGTGGTGTAAGGAACTAGTAAGCCGTTGCCATAACGAGAAGAAGAATTTCAGCGTGAATAGTTTAAATATCATAAATTTTGGTTTAATTAATAGAATTATGTTTTTTTCTTACAGTAAGATACAGTAAGTTACAGATACAGTAAGTTTCTGTAACAAACATTATATACACCGAAGAGCCATTACATTATGACCACCCTCCAGCTATAACAATGGGCTCGCCCAGGTTTTCAAGGTTTCTCGCCCAGGAACAATGTTTTCATGGGGCACATTAGGACCCATAATTCTCATAGAACACTCCCTGACGTCTGTAAGCTACTTAGCATAGTTGCAGGCCAAGTTCACCCATTCATGGCAACAGTTTTTCCTGCGGGGGATGGTGTTTACCAACAGGATAATGCACCATGTCATTAAGGGTCGAATCGTCATAGATTGGTTCGAGGAACATTCCAGTGGCTTCCAAGTCATGTCTTGGTCCCCAAATTCACCTGACCTTAATCCAATGGAGCATTTGTAGTTCTACTTCGAAAACCAAATTCGTGGTGCCACGCTACCCCTTCGCAATGTGGGGGAATTGCAGGACCAGTTGGTGAGCGCTTGGTACCAGATATCTCAGACTAGCTATCAGCAACTTGTGGATTCAATGTCACGGCAGGTGCTAGCAGTTTTGAGAACTAAAGGTGGCCCTACATGTTATTAGCAGGGTGGTCATAAAGTAATGGCTCTTCGGTGTATATGTGGTGTAAGGAACTAGTAAGCCGTTACCATAACGAGAAGAAAAATTTCAGCGTGAATAGTTTAAATATCATAAATTTTGGTTTAATTAATAGAATTATGTTTTTTTCTTAAACAAAAGGAGATGTTTTTACGATACAAATAAGGTAATTCTGCTTAGAATCTTTTTCTCCGTGTAAGAACATTTCTTTTGTTAATACGTGTGTGTCAATCATAAATCAACAAATGACTGTAAATAATCAACCCCAGGAATGTTTTTTAGACCATTGCCATTAGGCCCATTGAGCAGTTCTAATCTGACGTAAATCAAGTATATTACTACCACTACTCAATTTTAATAGATGGTAAATAGGTCAAAATGATGATTTCACGTTTTGTAAAAAACTAAACTAGGATAGATCAAGCTATGGTGTCTGGGTTATGCATCTTTTATTGGAGAAGGGGGCTTATTTATTCATTCACTTATGTATGGTAATTTATTTGTAAATACAGGGATTAGCTGAAAAACGTTCTTCCAATTTGAATAATGGATGACACAAGTTTAAAAAAAAACATCAAAAATATGCACCTAGTGTTCTGGCAGGACTCGATTTCACTACATCCATGCTTCAGAACTGTTAGCGGAACAACGGTTCCGAACGGCGAGGAAGCACTGGAAAAAACAACCTAGGATTTATTGCAAAAAACAACCATACATTATTAGAGGACAGTTGAAGATAACTATTTCTCTTCCACCAAACACTCCAAGCGTAGAGGTATTCAATTTTATAAGGGACAAGCTTCTGTTTGTATTAAACACATGTGACCTTGCTTATATATTTAAAAAAAATATTTATTTATTGATACACATCTAGGGCTACGGTGGGAGACGAAGTAGATACATTAACTCGTAGGTACATTAATTGGCAATTAAAACGTTGCACTAGAGCTGCATAATTGGCTATAGGCGATGATCTGGGAAACATCCCTGAGGATGAGCAAGAGACAACATGCATCAGTCATATTCCATTTTACAGGGAGGACACATTTACACACCATCCATCCATCTGCAGATCGTAATTTAAAATTGAACTAGAGAACGATTAATTTCTGATCCAGTACCAAGAAAGGTATTGATTTGTTTTGGGGACTTGGTGGATTTNGAAATGTAAACTGTCTATCACTATTCTATCTGGTAAAAAGTATTAACGTCAAATAAATGGTAAAATGAGTAATAGTTAGGATATTTAGAAATTTTGGAAGGCTAAATTTACTTTTCAGTATTGTATTTTTTATTTACACCGAAGAGCCATTACATTATGACCACCCTCCATCTATAACAATGGGCTCTCCCAGGTTTTCATGGTTTCTCGCCCAGGAACAATGTTTTCATGGGGCACATTAGGACCTACAATACTCATAGAACAATCCCTGACGAAGCTACTTGAACATAGTTCCAGACCAGGTTCACCCATTTATGACAACAGTTTTTTCTACGGGGGATGGTGTTTACCAACAGGATTATGCACCATGTCATAAGGGTCGAATCGTCGAAGAACATTCCAGTGACTTTCAAGTCATGTCTTGGTCCCAAAATTCACCTGACCTTAATCCAATAGAGCATTTGTGGACCTACTTGGAAAACCATATTCGTGCTGCCACGCTACCCCGTCGCAATGTGAGGGAATTGCAGGTCCATTTGGTGAGCGCTTGGTACCAGATCTCTCAGACTACCTATGAGCACCTTGTGGAATCAATGCCACGGCGGAAGCTAGCAGTTTTGAGGGCTAAAGGTGGTCCTACATGTTATTAGCTGGGTGATCATAATGTAATGGCTCTTCGGTGTATATGTGGTGTAAAGATCTAGTAAGCCGTTACCATTACGAGAAGAAAAATTTCAACGTGAATAGCTTAAATATCATAAACTTTGGTTTAATTAATAGAATTATGTTTTTTTTAAACAAAAGGAGATGTTTTTACGATACAAATAAGGTAATTCTGCTTAGAATTTTTTTCTCCGTGTAAGAACATTTCTTTTGTTAATATGTGTGTGTCAATCATAAATCAACAAATGACTGATAAATAATCAACCCCAGGAATTTTTTTAGACCACTGCCATTAGGCCCATTGAGCAGTTCTATTCTGACATAAATCAAGTATATTCCCACCACTACTCAATTTTAATAGATGGTAAATAGGTCTAAATGATGCTTTTAAGTGTTGTAAAAAACTAAACTAGGATAGATCAAGCTATGGTGTCTGGGTTATGCATCTTTTATTGGAGAAGGGGGTTTATTTATTCATTCACTTACGTATGTTAATTTATTTGTAAATACAGAGATTAGCAGAAAAACGTTTTTCCAATTTGAATGATGGATGACACAAGTTTAAAAGAAAACAGCAAAAATATGCATCCAGTGTTCTGCAGGACTCGATTTCACTACATCCATGCTTCAGAGCTGTTAGCGGAACAACGGTTCCGAACGACGAGGAAGCATTGCAAAAAACAGCCTAGGATTTATTGCAAAAAACAACCATACATTATTAGAGGGCAGTTGAAGACAACTATTTCTCTTCCACCAAACACTCCAAGCGTAGAGGTATTCAATTTTACAAGTGACAAGCTATTGTTTGTATTAAGCACATGACCTTGCTTATATACCTAAAAAAATATTTATTTATTGATACACATCCTGGGCTACGGTGGAAGACGAGGTAGATACATTAACTCTTATGTACATTAATTGGTAATTAAAAAGTCGCACTAGAGCTGCATAATGGGCAATTGGTGATGGCCTGGGAAACATTTATGAGGATAATCCAGAGACAACATACATCAGTCACATCCCATTTTGCAGGGAGGATGCATTTACACACGATCCATCCATCTGCAGATTATAATTTGGAACTGAAATAAAGCACGATTAATTTCTGATCCAGTACCAAGAGAGGTATTGATTTGTTTTGGGGACTTGGTGGATTTTGGAATCCTGGCAGATTTAGCGTGCACCAGTCGCCATTTTGTATACAGGAAGTCTTCGAACTCATGACCACTCGGACATGGGCTTGCCAGGCAGGCTATCTTGGTCTCATATGTAAATAGATACTATCGGAGTTTCAGTGGGATTCGAATCTGCTACCTCCAAGCTTCCATTAAGGATGTTGGGACATTCCTGATTTGTCGCATTTAAGTTACTGATTTAGTTTTTTAGCTTTATCGAAGCAATTGTATATTTACAAAGACGCATGTTTTAAAGTTTTATGAGGTTAATAGATATTAGCTTACAGCTTACATAAAAATGCTTTAACTAAAGAAAATAGAAGTTTTTGAACTGAAAGCTTTGCATTTTCTCAAATTAAACTAGTGCTGTCAAAAGTAAATTTTTTTTCGGTGAAATTACTAAAGTTTACCACATTTACCACTAAATAGATTGATTAGAAAACAATATTTTATTATTAATTGTAACAAAAGACATTACGAGAGTGGTCCGGCAAAAATGATTATTTTTCGGTTTTCTTAGAAAGCCAGAAAAATGAGGTAAATTTTACCATATATCGGTAGTTTTGATCATGCTTTTTTCCCAGCGTACATAAATTTACAGTAATTGCATATTTTATAAACAAATTAATCGCTTTTATTATAATTTTTTTAAATGAAATTTTAAGGAAAAAAAATGAACAATGAAGAATAAGAAGCAACTATTGGGGTTGAAGAGTGGTGCGATTACGGGGAGAAGCCTCCTAGTAATCTATGGGAAGAGGAGGAATTAGAGGCATGTTGGACTAGGCTCAATCATTTAAATGTTATTAAATATTTTTTTTTCATAAACATGTTGCCACACTAATACCTCAAATCTTATAAAAGAATTACTCTTAGAAAATAATTATATTTTGAGTGTACTATTTTTATTTCAACAAGCTGTATTTTAGTACAGTACCTAAGTAAATAATTTCTCGAAAGTCAATAATTTCTCGGTGAAAAGTAGTCTTCATTAAACTCAGCACGAGATCTGACTTTAGAATATTTACTTATTTTTAGCAATTGAGTATGAAGAAATATTCATTCAGCTATATATTATTCATTGCGGTATAGTTATAGTGAAGAAAAGTATATAGGATACGATCAGAACCTTTATCGGCCTAAGTTGCATAATATTGCAATACATCAAAGTCTTCCGCTTATGTTTGAATTGTTGTCAAGTGATGTTTAAATTGCTTTTAAAATGACTGATCACGCATCTCAAACCTAATGAATGGTTTAATGCTTATTACATTTACTGAAAAAGCAAACGCATGTAATGATGCAAAGTAAAAAATAAATTATTCATTGTAGTAAAAGCATAATAAGTAACTTTCTACCTCAGAATCAATAAATTATTCAACAACTGATCCCTTACACTAATTTTAAAGCTTTTAACAATTCAAAAATTAAATATTCATCAAACTAAATGTATAGTTTACATGAATTAAAAGGGACCGTTTTAAAATATTTTATTTACATAATTTTATATTTTTTGCAATCTAATGGTGACATCTTTAATATTTTAGAAATATTGAGCTTTTTTCAGTAATATTTGTAATTTTATTATAATATGGTATAATTTAGTATGTTAATTCGTTAAAAAAACTGATTGTTTGTTTCATTTGTCTATGTTATCCTATTTGAAGTAAAACAAATAAATAAATATTTAATTTACTGTTAAAGATGAAATGCATAATTTTCTTTTTCAGGAAAATCATTCAAAGAATATGAAACGCAGCGAATTTGTTGCTTGAATAAAACCTTCGGAATAATTTGAAGAGGAGATGGCGCACAATGTGAAAAGGACAATTCCAAAAATTAGCAGGTAACGACGATATGTAAAAAACCTTTTTATTTTTTTCTTTACTTTATATTGTTGTAAGATTAATATTGTTTCTCCTACACTTCTAGAGATTTTAGAGCATGTTAGCTACAATATTAATACTGATCCAAGTTGGGGTTGCTTCATTTTATCATGGAAATTAAACTATATTTAATTTAATTACAAAGCACTTTAGTTTTTAAAGTTTCAGAAAGTTTACACAATATTATGGCTTATTTACCGATATTCTAGTTCATTTTTTTCTAAATTTATCGAGAGTGTAAAGTTAACAGAAACTCTGTACTTATAAACGGAAAAAAAATCTGGTAAAATTACTGTACTGTAAGTTATTATTCAATTTGATGAGGGACAAGCCATTGTTTGTATTAAGCACATAAGATTGCATGTATATCTAAAAAAATATTTATTTATTGATACACATCCAGAGCTACGGTGGGAGACGAGGTACGTAGTTAGATACATTAACTCGTAGGTACATTAATTGGTAATTAACACTGGAGCTGCACAATAGGCTATTGGAAACGGTCAGGGAAACATCCCTGAGGATCCGAAGACTATTTTCATCATCTGCAGAGGTGATCAAATTGATGCAGACATTTTCTCGATTTAGGCATGGATCTGAAGGGGATTTAGTTACGGCGACCCAGGCAAATATGCCCATACGCCAAATGCAAGATGCCTCGTCGTCGACTTGAAATCCAGCTCGGCACGAGGACCAAGCAATATGCGGACACCGGGCAAGACCCCGAGTCACGCAAGAATTGGAGCACCATAGACGCGATCGAGAGCAAAGGATGCCCGACTTGTTCAGAACCTGAAGAGCGGCAGTGCCAAACCCTCCGCAGACGGAGCCAAAATTGGGTCAACAGCAGGAAGACCGCCGCCACCCCGCGAACCATCGAGGGCCCTAGGCCTGGAAGGTCTCAAATTCTTTACTTTATTTACAAAAAAAACGCACAAAAGTATTAAATCAAAGTACTACAGCTTAGCTTTCGAACTCTAAGGGACGCGAGGGATAGATCTGAAGGAGAAGAGAAAATTTTCTCCAGATCCCTGTACCCATGGTACTCAATGACCAACCCCAGTATTTTCCATTCCACAAATTTTACGAGCACGTAAATTGCATGTACTTGGCAGGTTTTAGCGGAGTCAGGGATCAAACTTCGGTCCTTCCCGACCGGAGTCCGATTCTTTATCCACTGGACTGCCATAACCCAGTAGTGCATGATAATAACATTTCTGATTAAAAAAATATATGATTCTGGTAGTAAGAAAACTAAAATATATGGTACTTAAACCATTCCGTCGGTAATTTTTCCGTTGATATGGTAACGGTATAATTCTTGTTTGCAAAATCCTAGTTCTTATTACCACAATCTTAGTAAACGATGCAAAACTGAAAAGTAAAGCACCCTGCTGAAATCTTTTAGAAATTAATTATTTCTTAAATTAATTAGAAATTTAATATGTTGTAGTTCGAAAAAAATTTTGATCCAAAGCTCTCTTTTTTACTCCAAGTTTAAAAATTGATAGTTTTTGAGATACAAAGCCTCACTATCCGTAAAAGAGTAATTCTCAATTATCTAATTACGTCATGGCATTAACCAGAAAGGTAAATTGCCATTGAAAGATAAAACGGTTATTGATGAATTTTTAAATAAGAATTGCAAGTTAGATTAAATAATGAAAAAGCTAGTAGCAAGTTAGAACGCTCAACGCAAAATGAACAGCTTTTTTTCGCATTAACCTAAACCAATGCTGTGCACTTCAGGCACCCTTCATCACAATCCACTTATATATCTTATGTTTGCGGCTGGTATCTCGGAAACTGTTTATTTTTGGATTTATGCGTCACACAGAATTTTTGCTCAGAATGTTTTTTAGCTACAACATATTAAATTTTCAGCTAATTTGATAGAGAACTAATTACCATAGAATTTGTGCGGAGTCCTATAACAAAATAAAGGGCTTTTATGTCAATCTGAAAGGTATCAAATAAACTTACCAAAATGTACCATAATTACCAACTTACATAACATGCTATGAAACTGTATTTGATTGTTAGGTTTACCGAAATCACTACCAAAATGCTACGGTAAAAATTGCCAAGCTTTTTCGTGTTCCTACAGATCTAGAAACACATTAAATTCTGGCAGTTTTGACCATATTTTTTTGTCTCAGTGTAATTCCTGTATGCAGAAAATAAGCTTTAAAATTTTACAGATTTTAAATTTTTACTGTACCAAGTAGTATCGAAATAATAGAATTATTTATACTAACATTTTTTTATCGATATGTCTTATTATGCTCAAAAGTTATTCATTAAAATAAAAGAAAAAAACAACCATCTTAATTTTTGTAGAAAACACGTCGACACTATATTCGTCTTATTATACAAATTCTGCCTATTATATAAGCACTTCTATATANTATATATATATAATCTTTAATTTCAAAAAATAAATTTATTTTAAAAATGTAGTTTTTAAGATGAATACGATTGTTCTGATTTTTCTGAAAGATAAATAAACAATGTTTATTTTAAAATTAATTATTTCTTCAGGATAGAAATTGATCCCGGCAGTAAAAGGAAGAATTCAAATCGAAGAAAAGTTCAGAATGAGGCATCCGAACTACTTAGAGCTGTAAGATATAGTTTATATTCCAATTATCTTTATATTTCTAACATTGCACTAAAAATTTATTTTATAAATATATGAACTGTGCATTTTATTTGTTTCTATTATGAAAGAGTAAATGAGCAGTTATTTCAGCATTGGAAAATGAGGTACTAGATAAATAAAGTTTAAGTGAAAGAGGTAAGATATCCTACACTCGAAAATTTGTGGTGTAGTGTCTCTCCAAATATGATGTTGAGCAACCAATAAAGGCACAAGGGGTTAAATTTCAAAGTAGTCGGACCACGCTATTGGTCGAAATTGACATCACTACATGTGGGAAGGGAGATAATATCACTCATGGGTTGCAAAAGTGGCACAACTAAAAAAACTCGCGTTTTGGACTAAGAATAGGTGTAAATATGAAAATACACATTCTTTTCAGTAGCAATACTAGCACAATTCATAAGTCAACTTGAAGGCAATCTTCGGTTAAGCAAACCAAAGCATTTCGTATGCATTTTCCTTAGCAATGAAAATTTCAAACCCACTTATCTCAAAACATGATTTTTTGAGTAGTGCCGCTGTTGCAGCCCATGAGCGATATGCTTTGGTTGACATTTATTTAATTCTGGCTACTGATTTCAATTTCACGTGTGCTCTGGGATTTTTCCTTCTTTTAAATGCATATGTAATATCAGTATTAAGTTTTATTAAATGACTTTTTACTCTAATAGAAACTATCATAAAATCGTTCGAATCGTAAATAGTATCTCTTTCGCACAACTCTAATAATCAAAACAATTATTTATTTAGTCGTATGCATTACACATTTTAAACATTTGTAACAGAAAAAAATACTGTCTGCAATCAAAGGTCTTATAAGAACTTAACCCCTGTAGTACTGTTACCATTTTTCTTGCCATCAGTGCACTTTTAAACTTCAGCGAATTGCATTATTGTTTTCTATTTCTTGTTCAACCATTTCTTGTATTGAAATAAATTTTTCTGAAACATTGAACTAAAACACGCAATTGAAAATCAATGTAGTTATATATCTTGATGATGTAATAAAATCAATCATAAATTTATTAAATAGAAATAAAGAAAATCAAAAACTAACTGGCTGCGACGCGTGTGTGCTGCTAGAATCGTATTCTTGACAATAGATGGCGCCACTGAGAAACAAGAAAAGCACCGTCTGTCTTAAAATTTGCTTGTTTTCACCACACAGGCTTGCTGGTATTGGCTAGTGGCATTAGAAACAAGAACAGCACAACCCCCAAAAATTGTGTGGAGAAACTCTTTATTCTGGGTTAACACCAAGTCGAGCGTTCAAATAGAATTTAAAGTGTGCAATTTAAATCTAAACATTTGAAATGGAATATGCTTACTCCAAACTCTCGCGTTTTCACACCATACGAGAATAATTTTCATTTCCGAAAGTACCCATCTAAGTACGCTAGTAGTTTGTCTGCATTTCAAAATGAACTGGCGAGAGTTTGTTACTGATATTCATCAACTGAAACCATAAATAAATAAGTTTTTGTATACTGTATTCAATGAATTTGAAATGTATAATTTTCATCTTTTTCTACTCTGTTAAGGATATTCCGAGTTCTAATTAATAATATTCTCTTTGTGCCACGCGTATGTTTGATTTACAAATTAAGAAATTTTACAAATTGACAATAACAAATTGATTTACAAATTACTGCCTGTATACATTCTACATTAATGACTCGTACTTTATGTTGTTGTGTAGAAATAACTTCACTGACACTTATGCGTATTTAATGCCATTCTGCTAACTGCATGGCATAAAAAATAAATCCCCAAGTTGTAATATGCAAATAAATAAAAAATAACGAAGCATCCTAAATAACTTTTGATATAATGATCGACATTTCAAGTACTAGAATTCAATCCTTAATGGTTCATGGAGGCGACTTGAAATATATGGGTCATTCTCACAAAAACAGTCATTTTCATGTCCCCAGTATATTTTATGTTTGTTTTACAGCTTACGAAGAAAAAAAATTCAGGGAAAGTGTCCTTCAGAATGCAAGCTAACAAAAGAATAAAAATAAAATTATCAATTTTTATTTTTTATTTATTTTAGGTAATTAAAATATACCAATATGTCATTCCCTCACTTGTCCCCACTGCTGATTTAAAAAAAGAAAAAAATTGTTTCTGAAATAAGAAAATTTTTTT
>NC_092207.1:58476005-58488789 GCF_043381705.1 Parasteatoda tepidariorum | reverse complement strand
GTGGTCATAATGTAATGGCTCTTCGGTGTATATTGTTGTAAGATTAATATTGTTTCTCCTACACTTCTAGAGATTTTAGAGCATGTTAGCTACAATATTAATACTGATCCAAGCTGGGGTTGGTTCATTTTATCATGGAAATTAAACTATATTTAATTAATTACAAAGTACTTCAGTTTTTAAAGCTCAGAAAGTTTACGCAATATTATGGCATATTTACCAATATCATAGTTAATTTTTTTCTAAATTTTTCGAGAGGGTGAAGTTAACAGAAACTCTGTACTAATAAACGGAGAAAAATTCTGGTAAAATTACCGTACTGTAAGCTATTTGATGAGGGACAAGCCATTGTTTTTATTAAGCACATAAGATTGCATATATATCTAAAAAAATATTTATTTATTGATACACATCCAGGGCTACGGCGGGAGACGAGGTACGCAGTTACATACATTAACTCGTAGGTACATTAATTGGTAATTAACACTCGAGCTGCACAATAGGCTATTGGAAACGGTCAGGGAAGCATCCCTAAGGATCCGAAGACAATTTTCATCATCTGCAGAGGTGATCAAATTGAACTCAAGGGGAAGGAAATCTTCTCCAGATCCCTGTATCCATGGCACTCAGTGACCAACCCCAGTACTTTCCATTCCACAAAGTTTACGAGCACGTATATTGCATGAACTTGGTAGGTTTTAGCGGAGTCAGGGATCAAACCTCGGTCCTTCCCGACCGGAGTCCGATTCGTTATCCACTGGGCTGCCATAACCCAGTAGTGTATGATAATAAAATTTCTGATAAAAAAATATATAATTCTGGTATTAAGGAAACTAAAATATATGGTACTTAAACCATTCCATGGGTAATTTTCCCGTTGATATGGTAACGGTAAAATTCTGGTTTGCTAAATCATAGTTCTTATTACCACAATCTTAGTAAAAGATACAAAATTGAAAAGCAAAGCACACTGCTGAAACCTTTTAGAAAGTAATTATTTCTTAAATTGATCAGAAATTTAATATGTTGTAGTTCAAAAAATATTCTGATCCAAAGCTCTCATTGACTCCAAGTTTAAAAATTGAGCCTTTCTATCCATAAAAGAGTAATTCCCAATTATCTAATTACGTCATGGCATTGGCATTAACTAAGGAAATTGGAAGAAAAAATGGTTATTGATGAACTTTTAAATAAGGATTGTAAATTAGATCAAATAATGAAAAAGCTAGTAGCACGTTAGAACGTCCGACGCAAAATGAGTAGCTTTTTTTCGCATTAACCTTAACCAATGCTGTGAGCTTCAGGCACCCTTCATCACAATCCACAGTGACCGTTGCCTAAATATCTTATAGATCTTATAATCTTATAAGGGATGCTTCCCAGACCGTCGCCAATGCCCCATTGTGCAGCTCTAGTGCGACGCAAATGAACAACAACAACAATATCTTTTAGGCTCCAATCTCGAAAACAGTTTATTTTTGGACTTAGATGTCATAGTTCTTATATGTCACAGGACTTATATGTCATATTTTTGGACTTATATGTCATAATGTTCAGAATGTTTTTTTAACTACAACATATTAAATTTTCAGATAATTTGATAGAGAACTAATTTCCATAGAATTTGTGCGGAGTCCTATAACAAAATAAAGGGTTTTTATGTCAATCAGAAAGGTATCAAATAAACTTAACAAAATTTACCATAATTACCAACTTACATAACATGCTATGAAACTGTACTTTATAATTAGTTTTACCGAAATCACTACCAAATGCTACAGTAAAAATTGCCAAGCTTTTTCGTGTTCCTGCAGATCTAGAAACACATTAAATTCTGGTAGTTTTGACCATATTTTTTTTCTCAGTGTAATTACTGTATGCAGAAAATAAGCTTTAAAATTTTGCAGATTTTAAATTTTTACTGTACCAAATAGTATCGAAGTAATAGAATTATTTATACTAAATTTTTTTTTATCTATATGTCTTATTTTGTTCAAAAGTTATTCGTTAAAATAAAAGAAAAAAAAACAACTATCTTAATTTTCGTAGAAAACACTTCTACACTATATTCGTCTTATTATACAAATTCGTCTTATTATGTAAATTCGTCTTATTATAAATAAGCTTATTATAATAAGAAGTGCTTATATTAATAAGCACTTCTATATGTTATCTTCAATTTCAAAAAATAAATTTATTTAAAAAAAGTAGTTTTTAAGATGAATACGATTTTTCTGATTCAATCAATCGATATTAAAAGATAAATAAGCAATGTTTATTTTAAAATTAATTATTTCTTCAGGATAGAAATTGATCCCGGCAATAAAAGGAAGAATTCAAATCGAAGAAAAGTTCAGAATGAGGCATCCGAACTGCTTAGAGCTGTAAGATATAGTTTATATTCCAATTATTTTTATATTTCTAACATTGCACTAAAAATTTATTTTATAAATGTATGAACTGTGCATTAGGTAACAATATGTAAAAAAACCCTTTNTGTAACTCTAAAACTTGTGGTGTATTGTCTCTCCAAATATGATGTTGAGCAACCAATAAAGGCACAAGGGGTTTAATTTCAAAGTGGTCGGACCACGCTATTGGTCGAAATTGACATCACTACGTGTGGGAAGGGAGATGATATCGCTCATGGGCTGCAAAAGTGGCACAACTAAAAAAACTCGCGTTTTGGACTAAGAACAGGTGTAAATATGAAAATACACACTCTTTTCAGCAGCAATACTAGCACAACTCATAAGTCAACTTGAAGACAATCTTCGGTTAAGCAAACCAAAGCATTTCGTATGCATTTTCCTTAGCAATGAAAATTTTAAACCCACTTATCTCAAAACATGATTTTTTGAGTAGTGCCGCTATTGCAGCCCATGAGCGATATGCTTTGGCGGACATTTATTTAATTCTGGCTACTGATTTCAATTTCAGGTGTGCTCTGGGCTTTTTCCTTCTTTTAAATGCGTACGTAATATCAGTATTAAGTTTTATTAAATGACTTTTTACTCTAATAGAAACTATCATAAAATCGTTCGAATTGTAAATAGTATTTCTTTCGCACAATTGTAATAATCAAAGCAATTATTTATTTAGTCGTATGCATTATACATTTTAAACACTTGTAACAGAAAAAAATACTGTCTACAATCAGAGGTCTCATAAGAACTTAACTCCAGTAGTACTGTCACCATTTCACCATTTTTCTTGCCACTTTTAAAATTCAGCGAATTGCATTATTGTTTTCTATTTAACAACCATTTCTTGTGTTGGAATAAATTTTTCTGAAATATTGAACTGAAACACACAATTGAAAATCAATGTAGTTATATATCTTGATGCTGTAATAAAATCAATCATAAATTTATTGAATAGAAATAAAGAAAATCAAAAATTAACTGGCTGCGACGCGTGTGTGCAACTGAAAACGTATTCGTGACAATAGACGGCGCCACTGAGAAACAAGAAAAGTACCGTCTGTCTTAAAATTTGCTTGTTTTCACCACACAGGCTTGCTGGTATTGACTAGTGGCATTAGAAACAACAACAGCACAACCCAAAAAAATTGTGCGAAGGTACTCTTTATTTTGGGTTAACACCAAGTCGACCGTTCAAATATAATTTAAAGTGTGCAATTTAAATCTAAACATTTAAAATGGAATATGCTTACTCCAAACTCTCGGGGTTTCGCACCATACGAGAATAATTTTCATTTCCTAAAATACTCATGTTAGTACGCTAGTATTTCGTCTGCATTCCAGAATGAACTGGCAAGAGTTTGTTATTGATATTCATCAACTGAAACAAATAAATAAATAGATAAATAAATAAATAAGTTTTTGTATACTGTATTCAATGAATTTGAAATGTATGATTTTCATCTTTTTCTTGTCTGTTAAGGTTCTAATTAATAGAACCGAGGTTAAGGTTCTAATTAATGTTCCGAGTTCTAATTAATAATAATCTCTTTGTGCTACACGTATGTTTGATTTACAAATTAAGAAATTTTACAAATTGACAATAACAAATTGATTTACAAATTACAGCGTGTATACATTCTAAATTAATGACTCATATTTTATATTGTTGTGCAAAAATAACTTCACTGACACTTATACGTATTTAATGCCATTCTAAATTTTAGTAATACTGAATAAGAAAAGTAACAAAAATGGTGGCGGCTACTTCATACCAAGAAATGTAGGGGAACATTTTTGGTGTAGTGACCCATACGAATTATGCTTGGAGTTTTACAACGCCACTTTGGTGTAAAATAGTTACCACAATATTTGTTGTTGAGGTACGCTAAAATTTTTACAGTGTACTTACTATCTTTTCAGTGTACTACAGATTTTTTCCTAGTATGTGAGAGAAAAAGTGTGCTAAAGTGGTATGTGACTGAAAGAGATAACTGCATGGCATGGAAAATAAATCCCCAAGTTGTAATGCGCAAATAAATAAAAAATAACGAAACATCCTAAAGAACTTTTGATCTAATGATCGACATTTCAAGTACTAGAATTCAATACTTAATGGTTCATGGGGGTGACTTGAAGTATGCTATATAGTGCAGATGATATTTTAAGTTACGAAATCACCCTCAAAAATGTACTTTCTCTGAATAAATATTCTTATATTTCGCTGAATTTCGATTCCTGATACCCAAAATATAGGGATGAGCGGCAATCAGGGAAATATAGTCCCAATATTTCAGGTCAGGAGAGCGGTTGAACGCTTAGACCCCTAAATGTTAATTATACTTTTAGCTTATTTTTTCTATTTTGCACCTTAATTATAGTTCTCGCTTAGGTTGCCATGTGTCGAGTATAAAATGCACACTAGTATGAATTTTATTAATCCAGAACTAGTCAAATGAAAAAATATTTTTTTATATATATATATATTTTTTTTTATTATTTTATTTATTTATGTTCGAAATATTTTGTATGCAAATTTCTTTCTGAAATTTGTTTTTATAATAGAATCAACTTTTATAAATATAAACTTCTTCCTTGATCTTCGATTATAATCGTTCATGATATATCTTTAAACTAATATAATTACCGAAAAGATGTTTTTGCTGTATTAAAGGCACGTGAAGGAAAGCACTATAATCGCGACAAACCTAACCATTAAACATTGTATATCGCATGATTAATAATATTCTGCTACTGTAGAAGAGCTTGCATTAGAATAGTTTAAAATATTGTTTAAAGAGGAAACAAACAAGAAATTCTATTGATAAAAATAGTAGTAAATATGGCGTTATTTGGTAAAATGATGTCAACAGATTTTAACAGCTTTGGAAATGCTTAAAGATAAGCCCTGCCATTATCACATTATTATTTCAAAATTTGGCAAATAAAATAAATAAAACGAATGAGCTTTGACATAGACTTCTAATAAGCAAGCCTTTATTATTTAAAGGTAAGAAAACCCAGACAGAGTAAAAAAGTATTTATTTGTTTCAAAATCGCAGCTTTGGGGATTGGATTTGAGCTACTTATATATGCTTTAGTACTATCGCCTTTTGCATGTGGCAAATACAAAATATTAGAAAAATCTGTTTCAAGTAGCTACCTCATGCGATTTATCTACTTTCTAATCTCATGATGGCTAGACAGTAATCCTCTACGAAATAGGTTAAATAATAATCATATCATTTGTAAGTTTTTTTTTGAAATTCTGTGTTCTAAACTATGCTCTGCTTATGAATTTATGTGTTTTGTATAGCGGCGGAGGGAAATAATGGACCAGTTCAAGACAAATACAGAGATTTCATTTAAAAGTCATGCAAAAACTGTTTTGAGTAATTCCTTGATAACCAGCTTTCCTCAAATTGCCTCTTACGCCACATGGAAACGAAGACTGCTAAAGATTGTAATATTTATCATTTGTGTTTTCGGCTTTGGATATCAAACTTGGGACTTTTTAATCATTTATAATTCATATCCAACGGTTATGAATGTAGAGTTTTCAACACCTTATGAGATAGTACAACCTGCCATCACAGTTTGCAATAATAACAGGTGAGGATTATCATAAAATGTGTCCTCCTAGTGAACTAAGTGCTCTAGGAGTTTCAATATATATTTTTTAATAAAAAATTTTGCCGGTTAAAGCAAAAATCGTAGCCAATTGAGATAATTCTTAAATATGTTTGTAAGCGAAGCGTACTTCGAAAAACTTTCTTATTATCAATTTTTAGTTTTTAGACATATTGTTCAATCTTTTTAACAAACTAAATGATACTTAAGTATGGAAATTAGAAAATGTCTGATTTATAACATATTTAATATTATAAAAAAAATTAAATGCAAAACGAACAAAGAAATTCTACCGTATTGCATTGCTCACTACATGTAGTATTTAAATTGTTCAAAATATCATTTTTAAGTTAAAAAAATAATAACTTGATTTTATACATATATGTATTTATGTTTTCGTACAAATAACATTAATAATAGACACTCAAGAGCCATTACATTATGACCACCCTGCTAATAACATGTAGGACCACTTTAGCCCTCAAAACTGCTAGCACCCGCCGTGGCATTGATTCCACAAGGTGCTGATAGGTAGTCTGAGATTTCTGGTATCCAGCGCTCACCAACTGGTTCAGCAATTCCCCGACATTGCGAAGGGGTAGCGTGGCACCACGAATTTGGTTTTCCAAGTAGGACTACAAATGCTCTATTGGATTAAGGTCAGGTGAATTTGGGGGCCAAGACATGACTTGGAAGCCACTGGAATGTTCATCGAACCAATCCATGACGATTCGACCAGTATGACATGGTGCATTATCCTGTTGGTAAACACCATCCCCCGCAGGAAAAACTGTTGCCATGAATGGGTGAACTTGGCCTGCAACTATGCTCAAGTAGCTTCCAGACGTCAGGGATTGTTCTATGAGGATTATGGGTCCTAATGTGCCCCATGAAAACATTGTTCCTGGGCGAGAAACGATGAAATCCTGGGCGAGCCCATTGTTATAGCTGGAGGGTGGTCATAATGTAGTGGCTCTTCGGTGTATATAATGTTTGTTACAGAAACTTACTGTATCTTTGAAAATAAAGCTAAGTTGAGAACATAAATAATGAAGATTCGATAAATAATAGATATTCTTTCTGGAATCAATCTGCAGTTTTTCAATAGAATTTAATGATTAAATACTTAACAAATAAATTTTGAATTGCTTATAATGGGTGTTATAATTTCCAAAAATACCCATACATAACTAGAAATATCCATCGAAAAATGAAAAACAAATTGTTCACATTGTGGTATTTGCATGGTAGATTTCGTTTAACAGTGCCCAAAAGAAATTTAAAAAGTACAGAACCGATTTTGGCTTTGTTTTCTTAAAAACAGAACACTTAAAGATCCACAAAAGAAACAAAAAGAAAAAAAAATGAAAAGAGAAAGAGTAAAATGAAAAAAGTTGTGATTGCCTTATTACGATCATTGGCTTTTTCTTTCTGGATTGTCTCCGTTTACGCCACAATATTTCAAATCATGGGTTGCAAAAACTGTCTAAATTGATGTTTGTCATAGAATTGGTTTTCAAATCCTGCCTATGTACGTGTTTCAAGACTTTACAAAATACTTTTCCTTCTACAGTATTCATATTTATATTGAAATCACCGTCAAGCCAGTAACTATAAGTTAATAATTATAACAACAGTGGTCGCCATAGGGCGCGTGCAATGACGACGCATGCGCACTGTTCACTATTACTCTTGAACACAGTTGAAAAGTGTGATGACGTTAAGTTGCGCACTGTATCAAACCCAAATCAAGATCCATTTTGCCAATGAGTAAAAAAAAACTTATTCGTTCCAAATTATAAAAAGTCTATTGCATATATAGTGGTAATATAATACTAGATATATTTCTTACAGCTTTTTTGAAACATGATATTCCTTTGAAACTGTTTTTTTAAAGCTAAGAGTCATATTTACCAAAAGTACCCATACATGCCTACAAATATTTGTAGGAACTTTTGTTAATACTGTTATTTAATGCAAAACAAGGAATTTTCAGTGCATGAATCAAACTTACCAAAAAGTCTAGATACTTAGATTTATTTAATTATTAAATATGGGCGTTATACTTTTAAGAGCACAGGTTTGCATATGTCTTAAAATATATATAGAATACTGAAGCAAAAATATTAGTTGATTCAAAGCACGCAAAGTTCAGTGAGTAAATAGCAATAACATAAGGTCAAATATTTGGCGATTTTTTAAAAAAAAAATTGTAACAGAGATTCATTAGAAACTTCATTTACTTTAAAAGTTGAGAGCCATATTTTTTGAAAATATTCATGTATATTTAGAAATAGTAATGAAAATCGTATTTTGTCCAAAAACGTAAACTTCAGTTTAGATCAAACGATAATAGAAGACGAGATATTTTGTGATTTTTTTTAATAATTCTTTAATAAAGCAGGAATCATTTGAAATTGATTTCATTTTAAAATATGGCTGTCATACATCTCGTTCAAACCTATACATGTATACATAGAAAAATATTATATAGTTGAAAACACTCGAAATCCAGTGAATACAAAGCGTATATAATAAGATAAGACAGTTGGTGAATTTTCCCTAAATTTTTACAATTTTATTCAATCCACGCGATTTTATTCTAAATTTTCGGCTGTCCAATTTTTTTAAAACTACTCTTATATTCTCAGAAATATTGTTTAAGAAAATTAGAACAAGCAGCTTTGCTTACATGCAACTCAATTGCGAATTTCTTTCCATAATTTTTTGCAACATGGATTTCATTTTAAGATCATCACATTTTATCATCACATAAACATCACATAATTTATTTTAACATCACATAATTTATCATCACATTTTATAGAAATACTAATGAAATAATTTCAAAAAAAGGAAATTTAGTTTAAAAGAATTCCAAAACTTTCTGTTATTAGCTAAATCTTTTTTCTTTTTTTTGGAAATATTTCGCATTGCTTCATTTCTTTTAAACTGTTTCCCCCCCCTTTTTTTTTTAAGTATGTGGGTGTTTTGGTTTTTGAAAATATGACAAACGTATGATATTTTTTTCTTCAAAACTCTCAATCTTAAAACCAAATGCATAACGCTGAGAGAAGATTGAAAATTTTAAAAGTTTTTTAATTTTTCTTCTCTTTTAAGAATACGACATTCATTGTAACTGAAATCGATTTAAAACACGGGCTTCAAATGTTCCGAAAATACCCATACAATACGATGAACATTAGAATGTAACATTTAAAATAGTTGCAAATTTCCCAAAAATATCCATATATGTCCAGAAATATCTATTAAAAAATCTTACAATAATCTTATTTAGCCCAAATTACGTAGAATACACTGTATTTATTACACAAACATAAAAGACAGATCATTCAGCTAACATTTTATAATTTTTTGCAGCAAGGTATGTCTTTAAAACTAGTTTCATTGAGCGTTATATTATCCAAAATCACGCATTTGCATTCAAAAATATTAAAAAAAAAAAAAAAATTCGTTTCAGAAAATCTTACCTCTTCCAAAACAAGTAAAATCCAGATTGTATATAAGTTTAACCAGAAAACTTTTTCTTTGAATTTTTTCTTTGGCTACTTTTTTATTAAATTGAATTTGATTTCTATAAATTTTCTCAATAATTTGCATAATAACTCGGATTTTGCTCTCCAATTCAAATAACTACAATGACTAACTGTCCTTAAAATTATATTACTTATATAGTTGTTTATTTATTTATATAATTGTTTACTTATTATCAAATTGTAGGAGACGTAGATCGTTTCATTGCAGTCAACCGTACCACTTCTGTCAAACTTATTCAATAGAAGAACTTTGTGAAAAATATAGACGATTCTGTCCATTAGGAAGGGATAATAAAACTTTATTTCCTTTAGTAAGATTTTCCATTGTTTTATCTTAAAGAATATATGCATGTAATTGAAAACTATTGACTTTTAATTCCCGGTATATTTAAATTTTGAAACGCTAAATATGGAAATAATTCTGAGAATTCTGAATAATTTTCTGAAAACTGTGATTCAAGTTAAATATATCTGATGTTTATTCCCTCCTCCGAGGGGGTTCACCATCTTGAATTTACTTAAGATCGTGAATCACGTTCCTAAATGTTAAATTTCTTGTAAATCAAGTCGAAATGTAAATGTAATCTGTAAGTCGAAATGTCGAAATGTAAAATCTGAACAGCTAAAGCAGCAGTGGTGTGACAGGGGCCCACAATTTTTTAAAATTATTTCTTGAAATAATGAAGTACCATGCTCGTCTTGAAGCACACTCTTCTTAAGCCTTGCATTACCTTTGTTCTCCAAAAAGGGCTTACACTCTATAACAAAAAAATCAACGCACCAAGAAGGAGTTGTCCGATTGAAACGAAAATTGGTGGATAGGAAGGCAATGTACAGAATAGTAAATTATTAAAATTTTAGAACAATTGAATAATTCATTGCAGAGTTACAGTAACAAGTTCAATAAGGTGTTGACCCGCCTCTAGCCTGGATACAAGCTGCCACACGGAGTGGCATAGACCAATAAAGGTCCCGGATTGTCTCTTGCGGTATTTCCTGCCAAATTCGATCCAATTGTCGAACGAAGGTCATCAACATTTCGTGCCAGATGCAATCGCCTTCCCAACATATCCCAGGCATGCTCGATGAGAGAGAGATCTGGTGATTTGGCAGGCCAAGGAAGAGTTTGACAAGCTTGCAGACAGTTCATAGCACTACGTTCCGTATGTGGGCTGGCATTGCCCTGCTGAAAAACCAGCCCAGGGTGCTGCAAAAGGAACGGTAGCAAAACAGGTCTTAGGATGTCGTCGACGCACCGCTGTGCAGTAAGTGTACCTCTAATGACGACCAAAGGGGTCCGGCTGTCAAAGGAAATGGCAACCCTAGCCCATAATGACTTGTTGAGGGCCGGTGTGGCGTGCAATAGTGAAGGCAGGATCCCCCTCTGCCCTGGGCGTCTCCTGTTTTTGATGATCGTCAGGACACAGTTGGAAGAGGGGTTCGTCGCTAAAGACTATACGTCCCCAGTCGGCATAATTCCAGCCTGATCTGTTCAAAACATTCATGCATACGAAATTTCAAAGCAATCGGATGATTGCTTCTTGGTGCGTCGATTTTTTTGTTATAGAGTGTATTTTGATTTTTGTTTGTATTTTCTTGCTATTATACTAATCGGTATTAATTTAAATTGATTATTCAGGTAAAAATACGCTGGTTTAAGGAACATAAAATTTGACCCCTAGTAAAAAAAACCAAAGTAAAAAAAAAACAAATTATGTTGTTTTTTCTAAAATTCTCACAATGATTTAAGATACTGTATTTTAACCCATTGAATCAAAATAAAAATTGTAGTCACGAAGTGTTAAAAACGGTTTTATGTAAAGAGGAAGCACTTTAAGCAATAATATAGATTTATATAGTAAAATAAAAATAAAGTTATTCCTAAATTAAAGTGTAACTACTGGCGTTTTTTCCTCTAGTTTTTGCATTTATAGCTTTGTTTTTCGTTGTTTCTCTGATACCAATTACTCGTGATAGAACTTTGCCTTAAGCTCTTACAAATTTCGAAATCTTTGTTCATAAATGTGGTAAAAACTAATAAATATGGCTTCCTGTTTTCTTTCTATTAGACATTATTTGAGATTCTATGAAATTTTTTTTGTACTTTTATTTTAATTCACAAGTGTCCACTATCATCACATCGGTACTATTTGACTATCGGAGAACATGTCTACATTTCGTTAGGTGGTCAAATAAATTCTTCGCTATCGCATCTAGTTCGATAGGGAATTAACTTTTATATGCTAAAGACTGTACCGAAGCTACACAGTCCAGTCATATTAATATGACCACCACCTACTTTCGACGTCAACGTGAAATAACCAATCACTGAAGGGAGGTGGTAGCGCATTACAGTGGAGTGTATACAAAGGATGTCCTAGAGCATCGGAAAGCATTTCAATCGTTGGTGTAATGCAGAAACGTAGCGATTTATACGACGTCCAAAAGTGCATGATTATTGGTGTTCGGGCCAAAAGTGGAAGCTTTTCGGAAGTGGTTATTTTTGTGAACTGTTCGCTTGACGCCGTGGTAAAAGTATATCGTGCATGGCAAAATGGCACCATCCAAAATCAGTGATGTAGCACATGTGGTGCACCACGGGCTGTAGATGAGAGGCGAATAAAGGCTATAGAGATGCGTTCGGGCGAATAGACGTGTAACGGTTGAGCAACTGAACACCCAGATGAACCTCGGGGCTACCAAGAGTGTATCCTCAACAAGGGTTCAACGAACGTTGTTGCGCATTGGCCTGCGCAGCAGATGCCTGGTTAATGCTTTTGACAGCAAGCAAGATGGTCACATTAATGTGACTGGACTGTGTATTTCGTTATCGGATAAGAGAAGCATATTTCGACAAATAGTTCAATAGAAGCGCAGAATTTTTTATTTAAACATCTGGTCCGATAGGAAATAACTTGGATACAATAGCTCCAGTATGAGAGTATTTCACTATCGGATAAGCGAAGTATATTTCAGCAATTGGAGTATATTTCGGTATTGTAGAATAAAATTTTTCATTATCCCACTAGTCTGATAGGATAATAACTCAACTTTGATACAATAACACCAGCATTATAGCTACTTCATTATAAAATCAGAGGCTTCAGATGATACGATAAGAAGCCATAGTAGACGCCCAGATTTTTTTGAAGACAGAGAGCTCAAACATTTACG
>NC_092207.1:58455554-58475505 GCF_043381705.1 Parasteatoda tepidariorum | reverse complement strand
AAAAACAAGGTAAGACTGGAAGTCTTTCGAATCTCAAAACCTCTACCTTCAGTAAAAATTTGCACTAAATAAGACTTACGTACAGAAGAAAAAATTAATCAAAAGATCAGATCATTATATAATTGTAATTAATTTGTCATCCATCTTTGTGTGAAAACAAACTAAGATATATAAATTAAATAGTATAGATGATAATTTTGGTAAGAAATTCTCACACAAAAACAAGCTTTTTGTTGGAGTAGTAATTTTTTCTGACTTAACATACCTGTGTCTCCTGATGACGATTTTGCTTTTAGCACATTTTCTATAAATAATTAGCTATATAAAACTAATAATAACTAACTAATTTTCTCTATATAACTAATTGCTCTAATAAAAAATTCTGTACAGCACTTTTTAAGACAGATTTATCCCTACTTTTATGCCAAAATGTATTTTTAATAAATATTAATATAATTTTCCTTTTTATAGATAATAGGTACCATACATTTCATCTGTACAGTATATTTTCTCTATTTTTACCATTTCTGTTTATTCACAATGAAACCAAAATTTCTGTTACAATGTTAAGTAATTTGCTTTTTAATTCGTCCATTTAAATTTCAAAAGGAGAATTAGCAAACTGTTTTCCATATTTTAACAAATCATCACAGGAGAGTCGCAAAGCCGCGAGTCTGCGAGGATGAACTAATGACAGAAGAGCAACAGGCTCTACGTGAAAACACAAAATGGTGAGTTCGGAATCTAGTTTGGGTAATTTTTAATATAGAAATATGCAGAGAAAAGTAGAGTCATACAATAATTAATGATTACAAAAATGTGTCATTTTACTAATGAATTTTTGATGCAATAAAACATAATTGCAACAGCATAATTATGCTAACTATAATATTATTGATCATATATATACCTGTTGATTTAAAGGACCTGTGCCGTTATTATTTCTCCACAGGGCAAGGTAATCTACGCAGTCTGTAACATAAGGATGAGGAAGGCTAATATCTTCTTCCTAAAAAATATAACCCCAGTATCTCCACAAAGTAAATATTCACACAAGTCTTTTTTTTAGATATAAAATTTATCATTATGAAATCAGCATACAAGCATTAAAAATATAAGAATATTTTGAACAGCAATATGTCACATTTTTCCATATTCGCTGTAAGATAAACATTGAAACTGCAAACTTTTTCCGATTTGAAATTTATACGATCCATAATTGTTTATCATTCATCACTGTCAAGAAAAAGTATTAATTATCAGTCTATAATAAAAAATCGCAAGAGCCGCAACTATGTATTTAGCATGCTTAATTTAACGTTAAAACTTGTTTTTCTGTGCGAAAACTAGGATCCTTTGCTTAACAGTACAAAGGAGTATAGAAAAATGTGCAAGGAATACGATGAAATAAGGAAATTCAAAAATCAAATATTTTGGAAAAGTGAGCAGAGAACAGAGCCTACGAGTATTTTTAAAAAACAATGTTTCCAGATCCAGAAATTTAATATTGCTGCACATCTTATCTTAAACTACTCATCACATTACTTTACTTTACTTACAGCTTTCCATGTTTTTAGCTGACGGTAACATATTCTACAATTCAGAAGTTCAAAAGTTTTTAGTTCATTTAATTTTAATGCCATAGAATATTATCTTTCTCTAGGACACATGGGTAAACTGTTATTAAATAAACTATTAAATTTAAATAAACTTTAAACCATAAAATCATTTACATATGCAGCAGTCCATAATTCTTTGTACTGCACCAGGTCTACTATAAAGGCGACAATGAGCAGTTTGTTTTGGAATCAAGTGTAAAATTTAGGAACACTGAGCAAAAAAGACTCTGAATAACTCGAATTTAATAATGACCGAAGAAATTTTAAATTGTGAGGTATACATTTCTCACACCATTTTAAAGAATGCAATTTTATATGGCATAATAAAAAATGCGAACATGTAGTTCCAAAGAAATCGAATATTAAAATAGTGATTTTTTTAAAAAATACGATTTCTCAGGAACTACTCGGCCGATTTTCTCTCAAATTTTGCCTTTCTCCATTTAAAATTGCATTCTTTTAAATGATGAATAATTGTATGCCTTATAATTCGAAATTTTTTCGACTACTATTAAATAAAATAATAATAATAAATATTTGCCAAAAGTATTTTTTTTGCTTAGAATTAGCTTTGAACAAACAAATTTTATAATTAAGTGCAAAATATGTAAATTCAATTAAAATGTTCTCTAGACATGCCGAAATGAGCAAAAAGTAAAATTAACATTAATGGATCCAAACTTTGGATCGTTAGCCTGACCAAATTATTGGGACAATATTTCATGGATTGCAGCTACCCTTTTATATTTTGGGAGTCAGAAATCCGAGTCCCCCGGAAAAAAAAGGTATGTTTATTCAGAGAGAGTATTTTATGTCTGTTTTCGAATCAATAAATATCATCTGCGCTAATTAATTAGCATATTTGAGGTCACCTCGTGAACAATTAAGATTGAGTCCCATAACGTGAAAATCCGATCATGAGGATCAAAAAGTTATTCTAGGTGCTCCGTTTATCTGAACAAACTTGTGAGGGCGGAGTTATCGACAGTGCCAACCTTCATCTATCAAAAGGTACCTCGTGATTGAATCAAGTTAGCATGTCTTATATACCAGGGAATCGATGTTTAATTTTCGTAGTGGTAGTTACGCCACAATACTCCTCCACCAGAATTTTATCAGTGATAGAATTCTATGAACGGATACCACTAGCTGCCGTACTTGTGAAAGACCGGGAGAGCTGGTATTAAGGTTTTGAGTGCTGACTGTGAGAGGTGAATTATCTTCACAGTCGTAGTCCCTCCTGTGTTGCTATTAGCAGTCGAGTGTATGCAGGCAGACGTTGTGTTTAATCGAGACGTGACTGAGTAGCAACAGCGTGAGGAGGTGGATAATGTCGCAATCACAAGTAGCAAGTCAATGTGGACCATCAAACGAAGTAGGCGTTATCAGATCGAAGTGGGCGTTACAGCGTATTCAAATCACGTCCGGAGGTCACCAATATTGGGGTGGAGTTATTGACTTGATAGAAATTGGAGCAAAGTACGACAGTGCCAACCTTCATCTATCAAAAGGTACCCCGTGATTGAATCAAGTTAGCATGTCTTATATACCAGTGAATTGATGTTTAATTTTCGTAGTGGTAGTTACGCCACAAACTGTTTATTATTTAGCATCAAAATATTTATTGCAAATTAATACGGCATTATGAATCAATTTGAAGCCAATTACATTTAACAAATAAATTTGTAAATACGAAAATATCTATATTGAATAAATCATCGAAATTCAAGGTTTAAATTTTAAATTTGCATAGGAAACTCATATTGCTCTGAAATAAGCATTAAATTAAATAAATTTTATATAAAGACAATAGTAACAATAATAATATGGTTTACCATGGAAACAAAAGCTCTGTATCTCATTCCGCCTTTTAAATTTGCACCCTCAGAATAAGGATTAACTATCATTTTTCTGTCATGAACGACAATTGAAATCTTAACCTCATCCTTATAATAAAGGTATTCCTCTGGTTGTAATTCGAAAGAAAGTATAAAACCTACAAAGAAATTTAAAAGAAAGATTGTGAAAAAGAGAAATGTTTGAATTCGATTTCATTTTTACAAGCTTAAATAATGCTTAGTTGTTAAAAACATTGCTTTCTATAATATAAAGCAGCAGTTCCTAATTTTTTTTACGACCGTGGAACCCAAAACATATTAACAAAATGTATGAGCAACCGTGAACATATTGAGCAAAGAAATTTTTTCAATAAGCGTTATATCAATATAGCTTTTAATCGTTATATCAATATCGTTTATAATAGTTTATCAAATAAACGTTTCATCTAATTCTTAAAATAATAAGTTTTATGTCAAACAGTTGAAATCTCAAGGCCTGGAGTGGCATCTAGTTCTAGTTCTAATTTATTTTTGGTGCATATATTAGCTGAAAATAAATAAAATGAGTTCATTATGGTTATCGAAACAGATCTCTTACAAATGTTGAGAATAGTTCTCAGAGAAATATAATTTGTTTTTTTTTAATATGGTCATTTTATTCTGAAAAATTCGGCGAGAAATACAAATACAAGTTTTTCCAATTCTTTTTTCATTAGCCATATATTTTATATTCAAGTAACTACATTAAAATAAAGAAACTATCTAGGAAATTATGGTTTATTGTTTTGATATAAATACAAGCTTCACTAATGATTACAGGTTTTAAAAATCTAAATTCTCGGAACTCCGATGACCCTTCCACGTAGCCCCAGGGTTCTAGGGAACACCATTTGGGAACCACTGGTCTAAGTGTAAAAGCATTGCAAGAAGATTTCCACTGATTACTTTTCATTCTATAATTGAATTTTCCTTTATTCTGAACAATATTTAACTTCCTCACTATAGTGTATATTTTCAGAAACAGATAAGTTTTTCTTTAGCGTTAGGGACAAAAAGCTAAAGCTAATTCATCTGTAATTTGAACGTAAATGAAAGGTTGTAAGTTAACGATTCATAAAAACAAACTGTTTTTGTTTTAATTTTGCTCAATAATAATTTAAGCTGGTAATACAACAATCTGCAACTTTATTTCAGTTGTATTGATGCTTAATAACATAGCATAAAAGTGTGACACGTTTTATGAACTGTTTGTGTTTTTTTTTTTACTTTAATTTTAATTCATTTTACAAATTTATGTTACAGTAAAGGTGCTATTAGTTTATGTGAAAATAAAGAATATGCTATATCTACGAATACTGAAATTTATAATTTTCTATGCATAAATTCATATTGTATATAACTTAAATTAAATGCTTAGATGTCAAATGTTTGCCAGGATGTTATGTTGCATATTTTAAGAGCTTCACTTTAAACAGAGTGCTAGCATAAAAACAAAGCTAAACTATAATAAATAAGTATGCAATTAACGAGCACAAATTAACAAGAAACTCAAATAATTTTTGGTTTTCCTGTTGTTGTCTTATTTTTGGGTGTTGGTAAGCGCAGAAATCAGGGGATGGGGCCTCTTTGATATTTCAAAGATTTACACTTTCCAAATATCTTTAGATTAATTTATGGCTGCTTCTCTTAACTTTTCACTCTCACGTATGTTTTTTTTTTCCTAAGTTAAGGATAATTTAGAAAATTCTAAGATAAAAATATGAGTTTCAAGCTTATCATCTAATGAAATTAAAAACTAAAATTATCCTGTAGCAATTTTACCGGTAAAATTTCAAAAGAACAACTGAATAAAACATATCTTATTTAACATATATACATTTAACATGTATGAAACATATATTATTTAACCAGACTTGAATTTTACCAATTTAAAATTTCCATTTGGTTCATTTCAAAGTTTTCTCAATTTAAAAATCATATTTTATCCATTTTTATTTTACAACCAGTATTGAACAGCAGATCCAATTCTGAGTTTATGACTATCAATGTTCAAACCCGTAACCTTGTAATCTCCAACTCAGAAAACAAAGGAATTCCGGGATCAAACGTTGAGACAAACTAACATTCGTTGAGGTCTTTCAAATGAACAAACCCACATTTGTATTACATAAAGAGGAGAATCACTAAAACGTCACATGGTAAGTCAGACAGCATGGGAATTCAAATCCATGATCCGTCAACCTATGAGGATATTTTACGCCAGCATCAATGTTCAGTGCGAGCCGGGAACAGATTTTGTATTAGGCAGCCACCGCTAGGACTCGAACCTGTATCACCTCATTAGAAAACTAACACTCGATTCTCTAAGCCATCTCGGCCTTCTATCTATTGTTGAATATATCTGCGATTGAGTTAAATTTTGAATGGCTATAACGTGTAATAACCACCTATCGAAACTGTTGCCACAGCCCGTACAACTTGCCTGTTAAAATACGGCTCGCAGTGGAATTATAGATGAAGACTAGGTAAAGTATGCGAAAAAGCTATTAGTACCCTTCAATAATTATAATTTTAAAAATTCAAAGATTTTCTTATAAAAAAAAGTAATGTAGACTTACGAATGTTTTTTGGATAAGTAGTTTCTGTAGCGTTGGGTTGTTCCGTCTGAGAGTCAATGACGTAGCAGTAATTTGGCTGATTGTTAAATCCAACGACCAATGGAACTTGAAGGTAAGGTTTGCTGAAAATAATTTAAAAAATATTTATGCTATGTCATAGAGAAAAAAAATTTTGAGTCTTGAAAGTATTAGAGACAAGAAAGCAGACCATTCTTTCTCGAGTCCTTTTATTGTAATTAGTGATTACTCGTGTTTTATTAACACACATAATACAAAACAATCTTGTACAAAGTTTGAAGATTGCAAGTGATTTATATCTCTGAAAATATTTATTGTTAAAATCTCAGCATTCTCAATCTCAGCAGGAATTTCTACACATTCTCAAAAAAAAAAATTTTTTACATTAAAACACACAAAATATTCCGTGCAATTTCAAAATATCTTGGCTCTTGATATTTAAGAGCAAACCTTAAAAATACCTCGAATATACCAAAATAGTCACGTTTTTATACACTGTTAAAATTTTCATTCTAAAATTGAGGCGAAATAACCCGCAGCAATCTGTCCATCAAATTAGCAAAAATATTATGTTCCAAAATGAAATTCCAAAAATATTATGTTCAAAACTACTTACTTTACTTTTAATCTTATATATGCCTATCAGTGTAGCATTAATTTAATGATACTAAATTATGTAGGTACTAATTTAATGACAATACAAATCAATAACAAAAAATAATTCAATAGTAAAAAATAACGATTTTTTTTAATATATACCCAGGTTTATCCACCCAGGATAGATAAAACCAGATACTGGCTTTCCTTCAAAAAAGAACATTTGATGCAACCTCCAAAATCAAGTATTACTTATTCTTGAAACTAATGGGCTAATTAAACATTCAAATAGAGTTTGATAAGGTTTATTTACATAGCTGAAAATGAAAAAAGTGAAACCCGAATAACCCAGATTTGGCCCATTTTTCTTAACCGACAACGACATCTTTTAAAGTAACATACCTACAAACGTATCGTTGCCCATCTAAATCCTTATAGCATTCCGCAATAAGTGCCTCTGAGTGAGTTTCTTCTGTTTTTAAATCCCACGGAATTTCTTTAAAATTTAAATCTCTTACCTCGTCACTTTTAGATGGAACCTGAAATACAAAAATGATCCATTCATTAGTACAAAAGCAGGCTTTTTTTTAAATTTACCATTAGCATTTTAGAAATTTGGAGCACAAAGTCGTAAATGTTTGAGCTCTCTGTCTTCAAAGAAATCTGGGCGTCTACTATGGCTTCTTATCGTACCATCTGAAGCCTCTGATTTTATAATGAAGTAGCTATAATGCTGGTGTTATTGTTTCAAAGTTGAGTTATTTTCCTATCAGACTAGTGGGATAATGAAAAATTTTATTCTACAATACCGAAATATACTCCAATTGTTGAAATATACTTCGCTTATCCGATAGTGAAATACTCTCATACTGGAGCTATTGTATCCGAGTTATTTTCTATCGGATTACATGTTTTAATAAAAAATTCTACGCTTCTATTGAACTATTTGTCGAAATATGCTTCTCTTATCCGATAATGAAATACACAGTCCAGTCACATTAATGTGACCACCTTGCTTGCTGTCAAAATCATTAACCAGGCATCTGCTGCCCCGGCCCATGTGCAGCAACGTTCGTTGAACCCTTGTTGAGGATACACTCTTGGTAGCCCCGAGGTTCATGTGGGTGTTCAGTTGCTCAACAGTTACACGTCTATTTGCCCGAACTTATCTCCGTTGCCTTTATTCGCCTCTGTCATCTATAGCCCGTGGTGCACCACATGTGCCACATCGCTGATTTTGGAAAGTGCCATTTTGCCATGCACGGTATACTTTTACCACGGCGTCAAGTGAACAGTTCACAAAATTAACCGTTTCCGAAAAGCTTCCATCTTTGGCCCGAAAACCAATCATCATGCACTTTTGGACGTCGGATAAATCGCTACGTTTCTGCATTACACCAACGTTTGAAATGCTTTCCAATGCCCTAGGACATCCTTTGTATACACTCCACTGTAATGCGCTACCCCCTGCCTTCAGTGATTGGTTATTTCACGTTGACGTGGAAAGTAGGTGGTGGTCATATTAATGTGACTGGACTGTGTACCTTCGGTACTGTCTTTAGCATATCAATGTTATTTCCCTATCGAACTAGATGCGATAGCGAAGAGTTTATTTGACCACCTAACGAAATGTAGGCATGTTCTCCGATAGTCAAATAGCACCAATGTGACGATAGTGAACATTTGTGAATTAAAATAAAAATTTTAAAAAAATTTCATAGAATCTCATGTAATGTCTAATAGAAAGAAAACAGGAAGCCATATTTATTTTTTACCATATATATGAACAAAGATTTCGAAATTTGTAAGAGCTTAAGGCAAAGTTTCATCACGAGTAATTGGTATCAGAGAAACAACGAAAAACAAAGCTATAAATGCAAAAACTAGAGAAAAGAACGTCAGTAGTTACACTTTAATATAGGAATAACTTTATTTTTGTTTTACTTTATAAATCTATTGTATTGCTTAAAATGCTTCCTCTTTATATAAAACCCTTTTTAACACTTCGTAACTACTATTTTTATTTTGATTAAATTGGTTAAAATACAGTATCTTAAATGTGAGAATTTTAGATTTAAAAAAAACAGCATAATTGTTTTTTTTTCCTTACTAGGAGTCAAATTTTATGTTCCTTAAATCAGCGTATTTTTATCTGAATAATCAATTGAAATTAATATCGATTAGTATAATAGCAAGAAAATACAAACAAGAATCAAAATAAGCTCTTTTTGGAGAAACAAGGTAATTACTTAAGCAGAAGCTTCATAACGAGCACTGCACTTTATTATTTCAAGAAATAATTTTTAAAAATTGTGCGCCTCTGCCCTTCCACTGCTGCTCTATGTGTTCAGATTTTACATTTCAACTTGATTTACAGGAAATTTAACATTTAGGAATGTGATTCACTATCTTAAGTAAATTCAAGATGGTGAAACCCCTTGGAGGAGGGAATAAACATCAGATATATTTAACTTGAATAACTGCTTTAGAAAAATTATTCAGAATTCTCAGAATTATTTCCATATTTAACGTCTCAAAATTTACATATACCGGGAATTAAAAGTCAATAGTTTTCAATTACATGCATATATTCATTACGATAAAACAATGGAAAATCTTACTAAGGGAAATAAAGTTTTATTATCCTTTCGTAATGGACAGAATCGTCGATATTTTTCACAAAGTTCTTCTATTGAATAATTCAGGCAGAAGTGGTGGTACGCTTGACTGCAATAAAACGATCTACGCCTCCTACAATTTATTAATAAATAAACAATTATATAAATAAATAAACAACTAGGGTAAACCAACCAGTGAAGGAACATTTCATATATATTGATTAAAAATAAGAATTTGAAAGTTTTTCTTAGATTGATTGNATAGCCAATAAATGCACAATAGGAAGTCATCTAGCAATGTTTTGGATTACCTGGTCAAATAGACTTCTCTGGAAAAGATTTTGAATTTGTTATTATCTCTGCAACATCTTGTTTCTTTTAAAAAATTATAAGATGGTATTTGTATTTATATGTTTGAAATGGAATTAATTGCATGTAATAGTTTTATTTTTCTCACTGTGAAGAAGAGAATTCAAAATATAGTTATTGAAGTTACGTTTTACTTTTTTAAGCATCATAGCATAATAAAGTACTGAGATAAGGGGGTGTATATTTACTGGATCACCAAACGATGAAAAACCAGTGAAGGAACAAGTGTTCCTTTACTGGGTTTTTTTCTAAGTTAATGAAAATAAAAGATAAACTTTAATTTTCTTGTACCTTTAGTGATGTTCCGCATCAAAAGTATGTTAAAAATACGAAAAACAACTTCTAACCAGTGAGGGAACAGGCATGTTCCTTTACTGGGCATAGATTTCCCAGTGAATGAACAGTATGTGTTAATATGTTGACACTTTAATTTTCAATTCATGATTACAAAAAAAGGTTAACATTTTCACAGTATTTATATGTATTTATATGTGAAGAATAGGCTTGTTTTTAAATATTTGTATGGCTTATCAATTCATAAAGAGCATTAAAAAATTACTAAAATTAAGTGTTCCTCTACTGGGTGTTCATTAACTGGTAAGAGCTGTTCCTTCACTTGGTCTTCTTACTACTTGTTATTTGAACTTCCAAAACTTTAAAGCAGTATTATGTAAGTTCTCTGCAATGTTTTTAAATAATTTGCCATTTGTAACAAGTATGTTGACACTGTCATTTAACTAAAATTACGAATTTTGAAATTAATATGATTTTTTAAATGGCAAGCGAAGCTGAAGTGTTCCTTCCCTGATCAGTTTACCCTATATAAATAATATAATTTTAAGGTCACGTAGTTATTGTAATTATTTAAATTGGGGAGCAAAATCCGAGTTATTATGCACATTATGGAGAAAATTTATGTATCAAATTCAATTTAGTAAAAAAGTTGCCAAAAAATAAAGACAAAATTCAACGAACGAAGTTTTCTGGTTAAACTTATATATAATCTGGATTTTGCTTGTTTTGGAAGAGGTAAGATTTTTTAAACGAATTTTTCTTTTAATATTTCTAAATGTAAATGCGTGATTTTGGATAATATAACGCTCAATGAAACCAGCTTTAAATACATACCTTGCAGCAAAAAATTCTAAAATATTAGCTAATTGATGTATTTTATGCTTGTGTAATAAATACAGTGTATTCTACGTAATTTGGGCTAAATAAGATTTTTGTAAGATTTTTCAATAGATATTTATGGATTGCTATGTATGGATATTTTTGAAAATTTGGCACTATTTTAAACGTTACATTCTAATGTTAATCGTATTGTATGGGTATTTTCGGAACATTTAAAGCCCGTGTTTTGAATCGATTTCAGTTATAATGAATGTCGTATTCCAAAAAGAGAAGAAAAATTTAAAAAAAAACTTTCAAAATTTTAAATCTTACCTCAGCGCTATGCATTGGGTTTTAAGATTGAGAGTTTTGAAAAAAAATGTCACACGGCTGTCATATTTTCAAAAACCAAGACACCCACATTCTTAAAAAAAGAGGGGGGACAGTTTATAAGGAATGAAGCAATGCGAAATATTTCCAAAAAACAAAAAAAAAAATAATATTCAGCTAATAACAGAAATGTTTAAGTTTTGGAATTCTTTGAAACTAAATTAGATTTTTTTTAAATTGTTTCATTAGTATTTCTATAAAATGTGATGATAATGTCTTAAAATCAAATCCATGTTGCAAAAAATTACGGACGAAATTCGCAATTGAGTTGCATGTAAGCAAAGAAGCTTGTTCTAATTTTCTTAAACAATATTTCTGAGTATATATGAGTATTTTTAAAAAAAAATTACATAGCCGAAAATTTAGAATAAAATCGCGTGGATTGAATAAAATTTTAAAAATTTATAAAAATTCACCGAGTGTTTTACACTATATAATTTTTTTCTATCTATACATGTATAGGTTTGCTCGAGATGTATGGCAGCCATATTTTAAAATGAAATAAATTTCAAATGATACCTGCTTTATAAAAGAATTATTAAAAAAAATCACAAAATATCTCGTCTTCTGTTATCGTTTGATATAATCTGAAGCTTACGTTTTTGGACAAAATACGATTTTCATTACTATTTCTGAATATGCATGAATATTTTCAAAAAATATGGCTCTCAACTTTCTAACGAATCTCTGTTACAATTTTTTTTTTAAAAATCGCCAAATATTTGACCTTATGTTATTGCTATTTATGCACTGAACTTTGTGTGCTTTGAATCAACTAAGATTTTTGCTTCAATATTCTATATATATTTTAAGACATATGCAAACCTGTGCTCTTAAAAGTATAACGCCCATATTTAATAATTAAATAAATTTAAGTATCCAGACTTTTTGGTAAGTTTGATTCATGCACTGAAAATTCCTTGTTTTGCATTAAATAACAGATTTAACAAGAGTTCCTCCAAATATTTGTAGGCATGTATGGGTACTTTGGGTAAATATGACTCTTATAGTTTTAAAAAAAAACAGTTTCAAAGGAATGTCATGTTTCAAAAAAGCTGTAGGAAATATATCTAGTATTATATTAGCACTATATATGCAATAGACTTTTTATAATTTGGGACGAATAAGTTTTTTTTTTACGCATTGGCAAAATGGATCTTGATTTGGGTTTGATAGCGTGCACAACTTAACGTCATCACACTTTTCAACTGTGTTCAAGAGTAATAGTAAACAGTGCGCATGCGTCGTCATTGCACGTGTTGCTATGGCGACCACTGCTGTTTTTATTATTAACTTATAATTACTGGCTTGGCGGTGATTTCAATATAAATGCGAATACTGTAGAAAGAGAAGTATTTTGTGAACTCTTGAAATACGTACATCGGCAGGATTTAAAAACCAATCCCACGACAGACATCAATTTAGACAGTTTTTGCAGCCCATGATTTGAAACGTTGTGGCGTTAAACGGAGTCAATCCAGAAAGAAAAAGCATTTGACCAATGGGTAACCAATGATCGTAATAAAGCATTCGCAATTTTTTTAATTTTTTTTTCTTTTTGTTTCTTTTGTGGATCTTTAAGTGTTCTGTTTTTAAGAAAACAAAACCAAAATCGGGTCTGTATTTTTTAACATTCTTTTGGGCACTGTTAAACGAAATCTACAATAACCTTACAAATACATAATGTGCGCAATTTTTTTTTTCATTTTTCGATGAATATTTCTAGTTATATTTGGGTATTTTTGGAAATTAAGACACTCATTATAAGCAATTCAAAATTTATTTGTTAAGTATTTAATCATTAAATTCTATTGAAAAACTGCAGATTGATTCCAGAAAGAATATCTATTATTTATCGAATCTTCATTATTTATGTTCTCAACTTATCTTTATTTTCAAAGATATAGTAAGTTTCTGTAACAAACATTATATACACCGCAGAGCCATTACATTATGACCACCCTCCAGCTATAACAATGGGCTCGCCCAGGAACAATGTTTTCATGGGGCACATTAGGAGCCATAATCCTCATAGAACAATCCCTGACGTCTGTAAGCTACTTGAGCATAGTTGCAGGCCAAGTTCAACCATTCATGGCAACAGTTTTTCCGGCGGGGGATGGTGTTTGCCAAGAGGATAATGCACCATGTCATAAGGGTCGAATTGTCATGGATTGGTTCGATGAACATTCCAGTGGCTTCCAAGTCGTGTCTTGGCCCCCAAATTCACCTGACCTTAATCCAAAAGAGCATTTGTAGTCCTACTTGGAAAACCAAATTCGGGGTGCCGCGCTACCCCTTCGCAATGTGGGGGAATTGCTGGACCGGTAGGTGAGCGCTTGGTACCAGATATCTCAGACTACCTATCAGCACCTTGTGGAATCAATGCCAAGGCGGGTGCTAGCAGTTTTGAGGGCTAAAGGTGGTCCTACATGTTATTAGCAGGGTGGTCATAATGTAATGGCTCTTCGGTGTATATTATTAATGTTATTCGTGCGAAAACATAAATACATATATGTATAAAATCAAGTTATTATTTTTTTAACTTAAGAATGATATTTTGAACAATCTAAATACTCCGAGTAGTGAACAATGCAATACGGTAGAATTTCTTTGTTCGTTTCGCATTTAATTTTTTTTATAACATTAAATATGCTATGAATCAGACATTTTTTAATTTCCATACTTAAGTATCATTTAGTTTGTTAAAAGGATTGAACAGTATGTCAAAAAGCTAGAAATTAATAATATAAGAAAGTTTTTCGAAGTACGTTTCGCTTACAAACATATTTAAGATTTATCTCAATTGGATACGATTTTTGCTTTAACCGGCAAATTTTTTATTAAAAAATATATATCGAAACTCCTAGTGCACTTAGTTCAATAGAAGGATACATTTTATGATAATCCTCACCTGTTATTATTGCAAACTGTGATGGCAGGTTGTACTATCTCATAAGGTGTTGAAAACTCTACATTCATAACAGTTGGATATGAATTATAAATGATTAAAAAGTCCCAAGTTTGATATCCAAAGCCGAAAACACAAATGATAAATATTACAATCTTTAGCAGTCTTCGTTTCCATGTGGCGTAAGAAGCAATTTGAGGAAAGCTGGTTATCAAGGAATTACTGAAAACAGTTTTTGCATGACTTTTAAATGAAATCTCTGTATTTGCCTTGAACTGATCCATTATTTCCCTCCGCCGCTATGCAAAACACATAAAATCATAAGAAGAGCATAGTTAATAACACAGAATTTCAAAAAAAAACTTACAAATGATATGATTATTATTTAACCTATTTCGTAGAGGATTACTATCTAGCCATTACGAGATTAGACAGTAGACAAATCGCATGAGGTCGCTACTTGAAACAAATTTTTCCAATATTTTGTATTTGCTACATGCAAAAGGCGATAGTACATATTAAAGCATATATAAGTAGCTCAAATCCAATCCCCAATAGCTGCGATTTTGAAACAAATAATAACTTTTTTACTCTGTCTGGGATTTCTTACCTTTAAATAATAAAGGTTTGTTTATTAGAAGTCTATGTCAAAGCTCATTCGTTTTATTTATTTTATTTGCCAAATTTTTAAATAATAATGTGATAATAGCAGGGCTTATCTTTAAGCATTTCCAAAGCTGTTGATATCATTTTAACAAAATAACGCCATATTTACTACTATTTTTATCAATAGAATTGATTGTTTGTTTCTTCTTTAAACTATTTTAAACTATTCTAATGCAAGCTCCTCTACAGTAACAGAATATTATTAATCATGCGATATACAATGCTTAATAGTTAGGTTTGTCGCGATTATAGTTCTTCCCTTCACGTTCCTTTAATATAGCAAAAACATCTTTTCGGTAATTATAGTAGTTTAAAGATATACCATAAACGATTATAATCGAAGATCAAGGAAGAAGTTTATATTTATAAAAGTTGATTCTCTGATAAAAACAAATTTCAGAATGAAATTTGTATACAAAATATTTCGATTATAAATAAATAAAATAATAAAAAAAATAATAAACAACTATAAAAAATTATTTTTTCATTTGACTATTTCTGGATTAATAAAATTTATACTAGTGTGCACTTTATACTCGACACATGGCAACCTAAGCGAAAACTATAATTAAGGCGCAAAATAGACAAAATAAACTAAAATTAACATTAAGGGGTCTAAACGTTTGACCCCTTTCCTGATCAAACTATTGGGACTATATTTCCCTGATTGCGAATACCCCCTATATTTTGGGTATCAGGAATCAAAATTCGACGAAAAATAAGTATTTATTCAGAGAAAGTACATTTTTTAGGGTGATTTCGTAACTTAAAATATCATCTACACCAGGGATGGCGAACCAATGGCACGCGTGCCATTTATGGCACTCGACACTATATTTTGGGCACTCCACCGATCACAATTGTTGTTGCACTGTGAAGCACATGTAACAATTAAATTAAAATTCACAAAAAATAAACAAAATAATAAACAATATTAACAAAAAAACTAAAAATTAATGCTGAAAAAACAATTAATAGCCATAAAACAACAAGCTGACAATAAATAACTAGCGAAAAAAGAATTAGCAGTCCTGCTTAAACTAACATCTTACAACCTAATATAAGTTATTTGTCATCTAATCTGCATTAACAGAAGTCACACTAATGTTACTTGAAAGTTGAATTACGCGTATAACAGATATTGCAAAATCTATTTTTTTTTCCAATGTAAATAAAGAGTTTTGAGTTGATAATATTTACTATTATTATTTTCTCAATAATCACGAAGTCAAAATTATTTGACGACACGTCTATGACCTCATTAAGCAATTTTTTAGAGAAAATGGCACGTTGGTGTATAAAGGTTCGCCACCCCTGATCTACACTATACAGCATACTTCAAGTCACCCCCATGAACCATTAAGTATTGAATTCTAGTACTTGAAATGTCGATCATTAGGTCAAAAGTTATTTAGGATGTTTCATTATTTTTTATTTAATTATTTATTTCTGCATTACAACTTGGGGATTTATTTTTTATGCCATGCAGTTATCTCTTTCTGTCACATACCACTTTAGTACACTTTTTCTCTCACGTACCAGCAAAAATCTGATCAAGAAAAGTGAGTGCAATGTAACAAAATTTAGCTTATCTGATCAAAAAATTAGTGGCGACTATTTTACGCCAAAGTGGTGTAGTAAAAAGTCAAGTTTAATTCGTATATGGATCACTACATCAAGAATGTTCTTTTACGTTTCCTGATATAAAGTATCCTCCACCATTTTTGTTATTAAGTAAAACCAAAATTTAGAATAACATTAGATGCGCATGAATGTAAATGAAGTTATTTTTACACAACAATATAAAGTACGAATCATTAATTTAGAATGCAGTACGTTGTAAATTAATTTGTTATTGTCAATTTGTAAAATTTTTTAATTTGTAAATCAAACATGCGCGTAGCACAAAGAGATTATTAAGCAGAACTCGGAATAGCCTTAACAGACTAGAAGCGGATGAAAATTATACATTGCAAAATCTTTGAATATTGTTTACAAAAACTTATTTATTTATTTATTTATTATTTCAGTTGATGAATATCAACAAACAAACTCTCGCCAGTTCACTCTGGAATGCAAACAAACTACCAGCGTACTAACATGGGTATTTTCAGAAGTATTCTCGTATGGTGTGAAAGTGCGAGAGTTTGGAGTAAGCATATACCATTTTAAATGTTTAGATTTAAATTGCACACTTTAAATTCTATTCTAACACTCGACTTGGTGTTAATCCAGAATAAAGAGTTCCTTCACACTATTTTTTTGGGTTGGGCAGTTGTTGTTTCTAATGCTACTAGCCAATACTAGCAAGCCTGTGTGGTGAAAACAAGCAAATTTTAAGACAGACGGTGCTTTTCTTGTTTCTCAGTGGTGCCGTCTATTGTCAAAAATACGATTTCAGTTGCACACACGCGTCGCAACCAGTTAGTTTTTGATTTTCTTTATTTCTATTCAATAAATTTATGATTGATTTTATTACAGCATCAAGATATATAATAACTAAATTGATTTTCAATTGTGTATTTCAGTTCAATATTTCAGAAAAATTTATTCCAATACAAGAAATGGTTGTTAAATAGAAAACAATAATCAATTTGCTGAATTTTAAAAGTGCACTGATGGCAAGAAAAATGGTGACAGTACTACTGGAGTTAAATAATTATGAGACCTTTGATTGTAGACATTATTTTTTTCTGTTACAAATGTTTAAAATGTATAATGCATACGACTAAATAAATAATTGCTTTGATTATTAAAATTGTGCGAAAGAAATAATATTTACAATTCGAACGATTTTATGATAGTTTCTATTAGAGTAAAAAGTCATTTATTAAAACTTAATACTGATATTACGTATGCATTTAAAAGAAGGAAAAAGCCCAAAGCACACCTGAAACTGAAATCAGTAGCCAGAATTAAATAAATGTCAACCAAAGCATATCGCTCAGGGGCTGCAGGAGCAGTACAACTCAAAAAATCATGTTTTGAGATAAGTGGGTTTAAAATTTTCATTGCTAAGGAAAATGCATACGAAATGCTTTGATTTGCTTAACCGAATATTGCCTTCAAGTTGACTAATGAGTTGTGCTAGTATTGCTGCTGAAAAGAGTGTGTATTTACACCCGTTCTTAGTCCAAAAAGCGAGTTTTTTCAGTTGTGCCACTTTTGCAGCCCATGAGCGATATCATCTCCCTTCCCACACGTAGTGATGTCAATTTCGACCAATAGCGTGGTCCGATTACTTTGAAATTTAACCCCTTGTGCCTTTATTGGTTGCTCAACATCATATTTGGAGAGACACTACACCACAAGTTTTAGAGTGTAGGATATCTTACCTCTTTCCCTTAAACTTTATTTATCTAGTACCTCATTTTCCCGTGATAAAATAACTGCTCATTTACTCTTTTATAATTGAAACAAATAAAAATGCACAGTTCATACATTTATAAAATAAATTTTTAGTGCAATGTTAGAAATATAAAGATAATTGGAATATAAACTATATCTTACAGCTCTAAGCAGTTCGGATGCCTCATTCTGAACTTTTCTTCGATTTGAATTCTTCCTTTTATTGCCGGGATCAATTTCTATCCTGAAGAAATAATTAATTTTAAAATAAACATTGCTTATTTATCTTTTAATATCGATTGATTGAATCAGAAAAATCGTATTCATCTTAAAAACTACTTTTTTTAAATAAATTTATTTTTTGAAATTGAAGATAACATATAGAAGTGCTTATTAATATAAGCACTTCTTATTATAATAAGCTTATTTATAATAAGACGAATTTACATAATAAGACGAATTTGTATAATAAGACGAATATAGTGTAGAAGTGTTTTCTACGAAAATTAAGATTGTTGCTTTTTTTTCTTTTATTTTAACGAATAACTTTTGAACAAAATAAGACATATAGATAAAAAAAAATTTAGTATAAATAATTCTATTACTTCGATACTATTTGGTACAGTAAAAATTTAAAATCTGCAAAATTTTAAAGCTTATTTTCTGCATACAGTAATTACACTGAGAAAAAAAATATGGTCAAAACTACCAGAATTTAATGTGTTTCTAGATCTGCAGGAGCACGAAAAAGCTTGGCAATTTTTACTGTAGCATTTAGTAGTGATTTCGGTAAAACTAATTATAAAGTACAGTTTCATAGCATGTTATGTAAGTTGGTAATTATGGTAAATTTTGTTAAGTTTATTTGATACCTTTCTGATTGACATAAAAACCCTTTATTTTGTTATAGGACTCCGCACAAATTCTATGGAAATTAGTTCTCTATCAAATTATCTGAAAATTTAATATGTTGTAGTTAAAAAAACATTCTGAACATTATGACATATAAGTCCAAAAATATGACATATAAGTCCTGTGACATATAAGAACTATGACATCTAAGTCCAAAAATAAACTGTTTTCGAGATTGGAGCCTAAAAGATATTGTTGTTGTTGTTCATTTGCGTCGCACTAGAGCTGCACAATGGGGCATTGGCGACGGTCTGGGAAGCATCCCTTATAAGATTATAAGATCTATAAGATATTTAGGCAACGGTCACTGTGGATTGTGATGAAGGGTGCCTGAAGCTCACAGCATTGGTTAAGGTTAATGCGAAAAAAAGCTACTCATTTTGCGTCGGACGTTCTAACGTGCTACTAGCTTTTTCATTATTTGATCTAATTTACAATCCTTATTTAAAAGTTCATCAATAACCATTTTTTCTTCCAATTTCCTTAGTTAATGCCAATGCCATGACGTAATTAGATAATTGGGAATTACTCTTTTATGGATAGAAAGGCTCAATTTTTAAACTTGGAGTCAATGAGAGCTTTGGATCAGAATATTTTTTGAACTACAACATATTAAATTTCTGATCAATTTAAGAAATAATTACTTTCTAAAAGGTTTCAGCAGTGTGCTTTGCTTTTCAATTTTGTATCTTTTACTAAGATTGTGGTAATAAGAACTATGATTTAGCAAACCAGAATTTTACCGTTACCATATCAACGGGAAAATTACCCATGGAATGGTTTAAGTACCATATATTTTAGTTTCCTTAATACCAGAATTATATATTTTTTTATCAGAAATTTTATTATCATACACTACTGGGTTATGGCAGCCCAGTGGATAACGAATCGGACTCCGGTCAGGAAGGACCGAAGTTTGATCCCTGACTCCGCT
>NC_092207.1:58446246-58455400 GCF_043381705.1 Parasteatoda tepidariorum | reverse complement strand
AGTGGTGCCTTCTAATGCAAGCTCTTCTACAGTAGCAGAATATTATTAATCATGCGATATACAATGCTTAATAGTTAGATTTGTCGCGATTATAGTGTTTCCCTTCACGTGCCTTTAATATAGCAAAAACATCTTTTCGGTAATTATAGTAGTTTAAAGATATACCATGAACGATTATAATCGAAGATCAAGGAAGAAGTTTATATTTATAAAAGTTGATTCTCTGATAAAAACAAATTTCAGAATGAAATTTGTATACAAAATATTTCGATCATAAAAAAATAAAATAATAAAGAAATAATAAACAACTATAAAGAATTATTTTTTCATTTGACTATTTCTGGATTAATAAAATTTATACTAGTGTGTACTTTATACTAAGGGCAACCTAAGCGAAAACTATAATTAAGGCGCAAAATAGACAAAATAAGCTAAAAGTATAATAAGCATTAAGGGGTCTAAACGTTCGACCGCTTTCCTGACCGAAATAATTGGGACTGTGTTTCCCTGATTGCGCCTACCCCCTATATTTTGGGTATCAGGAATCAAAATTCGACGAAAAATAAGTACTTATTCAGAGAAAGTAAATTTTTGAGGGTGATTTCGTAACTTAAAATATCATCTACACTAGACAGCATCTACACTATCATCTACACTAGAAGTCACCCCCATGAACCATTAAATATTGAATTCTAGTACTTGAAATGTCGATCATTAGATCAAAAGTTATTTAGGATGTTTCATTATTTTTTATTGAATTATTTATTTGTGCATTACAGCTTGGGGATTTATTTTTTATGCCATGCAGTTATTTCTTTCTGTCACATACCAGTAAAAATCTGATCAAGAAAAGTGAGTACAATGTAAAAAAATTTAGCTTATCTGAACAAAAAAATTAGTGGCGACTATTTTACACCAAAGTGGTGTAGTAAAAAGTCAAGTTTAATTCGTATGTGAATCACTACATCAAGAATGTTCTTTTACATTTCTTGATATAAAGTATTCTCCACCATTTTTGTTATTAAGTAAAACAAAAATTTAGAATAACATTAGATGTGCATAAATGTCAATGAAGTTATTTTTACACAACAATATAAAGTGTGAATCATTAATTTAGAATGCAGTAATTTGTAAATCAATTTGTTATTGTCAATTTGTAAAATTTTTTAATTTGTAAATCAAATATGCGCGAAGCACAAAGAGATTATTAAGTAGAACTCGGAATAGCCATAACAGACTAGAAGCGGATGAAAATTACACATTGCAAAATCATTGAATACTGTATACAAAAATTTATTTACTTATTTATTTATTATTTCAGTTGATGAATATCAACAAACGAACTCTCGCCAGTTCATTCTGGAATGCAAACAAACTACCAGCGTACTAACATGGGTATTTTTGGAAGTGAAAATAATTCTCGTATGGTGGGAAAGCGCGAGAGTTTGGAGTAAGCATATACCATTTTAAATGTTTGGATTTAAATTCCACACTTTAAATTCTATTCTAACACTCGACTTGGTGTTAATCCAGAATAAAGAGTTCCTTCACACTATTTTTTGGGGTTGTGTTGTTGTTGTTTCCAATGCCACTAGCCAATACTAACAAGCCTGTGTGGTGAAAACAAGCAAATTTTAAGACAGACGGTGCTTTTCTTGTTTCTCAGTGGCGCCATCTATTGTCAAGAATACGATTTCAGTTGCACACACGCGTCGCAGCCAGTTAGTTTTTGATTTTCTTTATTTCTATTCAATAAATTTATGATTGATTTTATTACAGCATCAAGATATATAATTACATTGATTTTCAATTGTGTGTTTCAGTTCAATATTTCAGAAAAATTTATTCCAATACAAGAAATGGTTGTTAAATAGAAAACAATAATGCAATTCGCTGAATTTTTTAAAGTGCACTGATGGCAAGAAAAATGGTGACAGTACTACTGGAGTTAAGTTCTTATGAGATATTTGATTGTAGACAGTATTTTTTTCTGTTACAAATGTTTAAAATGTATAATGCACACGACTAAATAAATAATTGCTTTGATCATTAAAATTGTGCGAAAGAAATACTATTTACAATTCGAACGATTTTATGATAGTTTCTATTAGAGTAAAAAGTCATTTAGTAAAAATTAATTCTGATAGTACGTATGCCCTTAAAAGAAGGAAAAAGATCAAAGAACACCTGAAACTGAAATCAGTAGCCAGAATTAAATAAATGTCAACAAAAGCATATCGCTCAGGGGCTGCAGTAGCGGCACAACTCAAAAAATCATGTTTTGAGATAAGTGGGTTTAAAATTTTCATTGCTAAGGAAAATGCATACGAAATGCTTTGATTTGCTTAACCGAAGATTGCCTTCAAGTTGAGCTAGTATTGCTGCTGAAAAGAGTGTGTATTTTCATATTTACACCTGTTCTTAGTCCAAAACGCGAGTTTTTTGAGTTGTGCCACTTTTGCAGCGTAGTGATGTCAATTTCGACCAATAGCGTGGTCCGACCACTTTGAAATTAAACCCCTTGTGCCTTTATTGGTTGCTCAACATCATATTTGGAGAGACAATACACCACAAGTTTTAGAGTTACACATCTTACCTCTTTCACTTAAACTTTATTTATCTAGTACATACCTCATTTTCCCGTGATAAAATAACTGCTCATTTACTCTTTTATAATTGAAACAAATAAAAATGCACAGTTCATACATTTATAAAATAAATTTTTAGTGTAATGTTAGAAATATAAAGATAATTGGAATGTAAACTATATCTTACAGCTCTAAGTAGTTCGGATGCCTCATTCTGAACTTTTCTTCGATTTGAATTCTTCCTTTTATTGCTGGGATCAATTTCGATCCTGAAGAAATAATTAATTTTAAAATGAACATTGCTTATTTATCTTTTAAAATCGATTGATTGAATCAGAAAAATCGTATTCATCTTAACTACATTTTTTAAATAAATTTATTTTTAGAAATTGAGAATTATATATAGAAGTGCTTATTAATGTAAGCCCTTCTTATTATATTACGCTTATTTATAATAAGACGAATTTATATAATACGACAAATTTGTATAATAAGACGAATATAGTGTAGAAGTGTTTTCCACGAAAATTGAGATTGTTGTTTTTTTTTCTTTTATTTTAACGAACAACTTTTGAACAAAATAAGATATATCGATAAAAAAAATTTAGTATAAATAATTCTATTATTTCGATACTATTTGGTACAGTAAAAATTTAAAATCTGTAAAATTTTAAAGCTTATTTTCTGCACACAGGAATTACACTGAGAAAAAAAATATAGTCAAAACTACCAGAATTTATTGTGTTTCTAGATCTGTAGGAACACGAAAAAGCTTGGCAATTTTTACCGTAGCATTTTGGAAGTGATTTCGGTAAATCTAACAATAAAATACAGTTTCATAGCATGTTATGTAAGCTGGTAATTATGGTAAATTTTGGTAAGTTTATTTGATACCGTTCAGATTGACATAAAAACCCTTTATTTTGTTATAGGACTCCACACAAATTCTATGGAAATTAGTTATCTATCAAATTATCTGAAAATTTAATATGTTGTAGTTAAAAAAACATTCTGAACAAAAATTCTCTATGACAAAGTCCAAAAATAAACTGTTTTCGAGATTCGAGCCTAAAACATAAGATATTGTTGTTGTTGTTCATTTACGTCGCCCTAGAGCTGCACAATGGGCCATTGGCGACGGTCTGGGAAACATCCCTTATAAGATTATAAGATATTTAGGCAACGGTCACTGTGGATTGCGATGAAGGGTGCTTGAAGCTCACTGCATTAGTTAAGGTTAATGAGAAAAAAAGCTACTCATTTTGCGTTGGACGTTCCAACGTGCTGCTAGCTTTTTCATTATTTGATCTAATTTACAATCCTTACTTAAAAGTTCATCAATAACCATTTTTTCTTTCAATTTTCTTGGTTAATGCCAATGCCATGACGCAATTAGATAATTGAGAATTACTCTTTTATAGATAGAAAGGCTTTGTATCTCGAAAACTATCAATTTTTAAACTTGGAGTCAATGAGAGCTTTGGATGAGAGCTTTGGAGAGCTTTGGATTTTTTTTGAACTACAACATATTAAATTTCTAATCAATTTAAGAAATAATTAATTTCTAAAAGATTTCAGCAGTGTGCTGTACTTTTCAATTTTGTATCTTTTACTAAGATTGTGGTAATGGAATGGTTTAAGTACCATATATTTTAGTTTTCTTAATACCAGAATTATATGTTTTTTTATAAGAAATTTTATTATCATACACTACTGGGTTATGGCAGCCCAGTGGATAAGGAATCGGACTCCGGTCAGGAAGGACCGAAGTTTGATCCCTGACTCCGCTGAAACCTACCAAGTACATGCAATATACGTGCTCGTGAAATTTGTAGAATGGGAAGTACTGGGGTTGGTCACTGAGTACCATGAGTACAGGGATCTGGAGAAAATTTCCTTCCCCTTCAGATCCATGTCTAAATCGAGAAAATGTCCGCATCAATTTGATCACCTCTGTAGATGATGAAAATTATCTTTGGATCCTCGGGATGTTTCCCTGACCGTTTCCAATAGCCTTTTGTGCAGCTCCAGTGTTAATTACCAATTAATGTACCTACGATTTAATGTATCTAACTACGTACCTCGTCTCCCACCGTAGCCCTGGATGTGTATCAATAAATAAATATTTTTTTAGATATATATGCAATCTTATGTGCTTAATACAAACAATGGCTTGTCCCTCATCAAATAGCTTACAGTACGGTAATTTTACCAGAATTTTTCTCCGTGTATTAGTACAGAGTTTTTGCTAACTTCACCCTCTCGAAAAGTTTAGAAAAAAATTAACTATAATATCGGTAAATATGCCATAATATTGCGTAAACTTTCTGAAGCTTTAAAAACTGAAGTGCTTTGCAATTAAATTAAATATAGTTTAATTTCCATAATAAAATGAACCAATCCCAACTTGGATCCGTTTAAGGTTGCAGCTAACATGCTCTAAAATCTCTAGAAGTGTAGGAGAAACAATATTAATCTTACAACAATATACACCGAAGAGCCATTACATTATGACCACTCTCCATCTATAACAATGGGCTCGCCCAGGTTTTCATGGTTTTTCGCCCAGGAACAATGTTTTCATGAGGCACATTAGGACCCATAATCCTTATAGAACAATCCCTGACGTCTGTAAGTTACTTGAACATAGTTGCAGACCAGGTTCACGCATTCATGGCAACAGTTTTTCCTGCGGGGAATGATGTTTACCAACAGGATAATGCAGCATGTCATAAGGGTCGAATCATCATGGATTGGTTCGAGGAACATTCCAGTGACTTTCAAGTAATGCCTTGGCCCACAAATTCACCTGACCTTAATCCAATAGAGCATTTGTGATCCTACTTGGAAAACCAAATTCGTGCTGCCACGCTACCCCCTCGCAATGTGAGGGAATTGCACGGCTAGTTGGTGAGTGCTTGGTACCAGATACCTCAGACTACCTATCAGCACCTTGTGGAATCAATGCCCCGGCGGGTGCTAGCAGTTTTGAGGGCTAAAGGTGGTCCTACATGTTATTAGCAGGGTGGTCATAATGTAACGGATCTTCGGTGTAAAGCAAAGAAATAAATAAAAAGGTTTTTTTTACATATCGTTACCTGCTTATTTTTGGAAGTGTCCTTTTCACATTGTGCGCCATCTCCTCTTCAAATTATTCTGAAGGTTTTATTTAAGCAACAAATTCGCTTCGTTTCATATTCTTTGAATGATTTTTCTGAAGAAAAAAAAATTATACATTTCATCTTTAACAGTAAATCAAATATTTATTTATTTGCTTTACTCCAAATAGGATAACATAGACAAATGAAACAAACAATCACTTTTTTTAACCAATTAACATACTAAATTATACCATATTATAATAAAATTGCAAATATTACTGAAAAAAGCTCAATATTTCTAAAATATTAAAGATGTCACCATTAGATTGCAGAAAACATAAAATTATGTAAACAAAATATTTTAATACGGTCCCTTTTAATTCATGTAAACTATACATTTAGTTTGATGAATATTTATTTTTTGAATTGTTAAAAGCTTTAAAATTAGTGTAAGGGATCAGTTGTTGAATAATTTATTGATTCTGAGGTAGAAAGTTACTTATTATGCCTTTACTACAATGAATATTTTATTTTTTACTTTGCATCATTACATGCGTTTGCTTTTTCAGTAAATGTAATAAGCATTAGACCATTCATTAGGTTTGAGATCCGTGATCAGTCATTTTAAAAGCAATTTAAACATTTAATATAGCTGAGTGAATATTTTTCAAACTCAATTGCTAAAAATAAGTAAATATTCTAAAGTCAGAAATCATGCTCAGTTTAATGAAGACTGTTTCGCACCGAGAAATTATTTACTTAGGTACTGTACTAAAATACAACTTGTTGAAATAAAAATAGTACACTCCAAATATAATTCTTTTCTAGGAGAAATAGGTTTTATAAGGTTTGAGGTATTAGTGGTGCAACATGCTTATGAAAAAAAAATTATAACATTTAAATGATTGAGCCAGTTTCAACAAGCCTCTAGTTCCAACCCACCCCGTCTTCCATTATATTACTTGGAGGCTTCTCTCCGTAATCGCACCACTCGTCAACCCTAATAGTTGCTTCTTATTCTTCATTGTTCATTTTTTTCCCTTAAAATTTCACTTAAAAAAATTCTAATAAAAGCGATTAATTTGTTTATAAAATATGCAATTACTGTAAATTTATGTACGCTGAGAAAAAATCATGATCAAAACTACCGATATATGGTAAAATTTACCTCATTTTTCTGGCTTTCTAACAATAGCAAAAAATAGTAAGAAGTTATCATTTTTACCGGACCACTTTCGTAATGTCTTTTGTTACAATTAAAAATAAAATATTGTTTTCTAATCAATCTATTTAGTGGTAAATGTGGTAAACTTTAATAATTTTACCGAAAAAAAATTTACTTTTGACAGCACTAGTTTAATTTGAGAAAATGCAAAGCTTTCAGTTCAAAAACTTCTATTTTCTTTAAGGCATTTCTATATAAGCTGTAAGCTAATATCTATGAACCTCATAAAACTTTGAAACATGCGTCTTTGTAAATATACAAATGGTTTGATAAAGCTAAAAAACTAAATCAGTAACTTAAATGCGACAAATCAGGAATGTCCCAACATCCTTAATGGAAGCTTGGAGGTAGCAGATACGAATCCCATTGAAACTCCGATAGTATCTATTTACATATGAGACCAAGATAGCCTGCCTGGCAAGCCCATGTCCGAGCGGTCAGGAGTCCGAAGACTTCCTGTATACAAAATGGTGACTGGTGCACGTTAAATCTGCCAGGATCCCAAAATTCACCAAGTCCCCAAAACAAATCAATACCTTTCTTGGTACTGGATCAGAAATTAATCGTGCTCTATTTCAGTTCCAAATGGCAATCTGCAGATGGATGGATGGTGTGTAAATGTATCCTCCCTGTAAAATGGGATGTGACGGATGTATGTTGTCTCTAGATTATCCTCATGGATGTTTCCCGACCATCACCAATTGCCCATTATGCAGCTCTAGTGCGATGTTTTAATTACCAATTAATGTACAGTCCGCAAAAAAAAAAGATATCACGCTGAATAACTTTCGTTCTAATGATCGGATTTTCACGAACTAAGTGTCAATCTTAATGGTTCCGGGGGGTGACCTCAAATATGATAATTAATTAGTGCTAACTATTAATTAAGTTACGAAATCGGACACAAAAACGTACTTTCTCTGAATAAACATATATTTTTTTTCCGCATATTTGGGATTCCTTATCTTCATAATATACGGGGTAGCCGCAATCTGGGAAATGTGGTCCCCATAGTTTGGTCAGGAGAGCGATTCAAAGTTTGGACTCCTTAATGTTAATTTCTATTTTTACGTTTTCAGTCATATTTTAAAAACTAATGAAGCAATTCAAAAAAAATTGCACCCACTCATAAAACTCATTTACCCAAAGATAATTTCATGAAAAAAATAATTTTTAATAATTATTTATTATTTTTTATTATTTAATTAAAGTGAGGATGAAAAAATTTTGAATTATAAGGTAGGGATTTTTTTATACCATTTTAATCTACATATTTTTCAATTGAAAAATCTGAAGTTTTTATTGTTTTTATTTATTAAAAGATGAGAAAAATTAAAATTAATTATTTAAAAAAAATAGTTTGGCGACAATAAAGAAATGATTTAATGGGGCGATTAATATTAAAATGTGATAAACTTACGAGGAACTTGAATAGCGTAAAATTTCATTCATATCTTTTTCGCTAATAATCGTTTGCTAAACTTTTTATTTTTTTAAAACTATAAAATACGATATTTCTTTTCAGTCGTCTAAAATTCTATTTGCAATTTAGTAAAGAAATTTGAATAAAACATTTTAATCAACGAGTGTCGAGTTTTATAAAAGCATGCTTGTGATTGAATATGATTATACACCAGATTTTGCTTATTTAATGTGATTATTTTTTATTTTTTAGTTTTTTTTCGCAAAAACTGATACAATTTCTATAATATGCATACGTATGAATAGATTTGGAATAAAATATTTATCAATTTCTTGAATTTATTTTTTATAAATATTAATAAAAATGCGTAGTCAACATTTTTAAGCATCTCTCACATCATTGCAAATTTCTCAACACCTCATATATCATCTTAATCTTAAAAGTAATTTTTTAATCACCTGTCTGTGAATGACCGAATGTTACCTGTCTGTGATCACCAGTCGGTGAATGTTACTGTGAATGACCGAAATCTGAAGATTGTCGACTTTCACCGGTGAATGTCAGCAATCACATAGTCGCTTTGGTGATTGTCTAAAATATTTTTTAAAACCGATTTGATATTAATTTATTCGCTGATATAATTACATTTATTCAATATTTTAATACTTACTGACGATAGATTAGAAGAAACATCATTGTAGGGTATACCGGGCAAATGCATACCAGGGAGTGGCACTTGACCTTAAAAAAACATCAGTGTAGGATATACCGGGCAAATGTATACCAGGCTGTGGCACTGAGGATGGAGATTTAACCT
>NC_092207.1:58441131-58445804 GCF_043381705.1 Parasteatoda tepidariorum | reverse complement strand
TCAACAACCACCGATTTCGATCATTCACAGTAACATGCACATCATTAATATAACATAATGACCTCATCAGTATGTTTTTTTCATATTTTGCCTAAATAACATTTGTCATTCTATAGAATGCCTAGGGAAAGTATGTAATACCTCTCATATTTCATACTTTGCCTAAAAACCTCCGGCATTGTATAGAATGCCGAGACATTCTATTCAATACCGGCGTTTCATACTTTGCCGATAACATATATAAGAAAACAAAAATAATCATAGTAGCAGTATTTGGTGGTAAATGTAGCTGTAATCGTATTTGAAGAATATGCTGTGCGACATTTTATGGTGAATTTGCGAATGTAAGTTTCAAAATGTATCGAAAGATGAGGACGGTATTTGCTAATCATCTTTATCCAAAGAAAACCTTGTAACCTAAATATCTAGCAAAATGAAGCGATTCTTTAAACAATTAATCTTACAATATGCAACATATTATTTCAATATCTTATTCTTAAACGTAACATATTTCAGGGTTTTTAAAATACCACTAAACATTCAGAATTCCTTGAGTTATAGAAAAGAGAAATATCATAAATTATAGAAAACCTTGTGAATGCGCATTAGAATTACTATACAATACACATTTTATTTTTCAAGCTCTTTTTTTTCTTCAAACTTTCTGGCCTAGAACACTTGATTAAAGCTGTAAAAATGATTATCCCTAAAATTTTGTATATAGCCATAATAAGTTATGTTAATTTGATTTTAGTATGAAATCCTAGAATTTTTATAACAAAAACAACTTAATCTAAATAATATCAGATAAAAAGTTCATGTATTTAAATTCTAAAAACTTAGAAAATCATAAATAATTTATAAATCGATTCAAATTTTCTTTTCAAAGGAGATTAAAATAAAATAAAAAATTTGCATTTTGGACAGAAATTAGCTTAAAAATTGTCTATATCCTAGAAACTTTGAGATATTTTCTATTAACTTTGAGATATTTCTATTAAACCTCTCCGAGCAATCACAGAGCATTATTTAAATTTTTTTTTTTACAGTCAGAAATTGGTTGCTTAGCAACCCAGTGAAATTAAGTCCTCTTCTTTTGAATTAGTCAATGGGTTACCTTAAAATATTAATTTGCGTTGGCGACTTTTTCTGGCGGTTTTCTGAAATATCGCCAAATATATAAACCTTTATTGTGACCCAATTTAAGACACAATTTTTTAAAAATTTCGTCTAATTCAAGTGTCTGGATTCCAAATTTGTAAAAAAAAATATATGTTTATTCAGAGAAAGTACGTTTTTGTGTCTAGTTTCGTAGCTTAATTAATAATTAGCTCCTCTTGTAATACTCCTTTCTTACAAACAACTAAATTCAAACCGTGGTGGCTTGGAGGAGAGATCACTGCCCTCCCCTCCAATGAGGTAACCCGAGTTCGAATCATAGAAATGGCTGGTTGACACGAATGAAACTTCTAGATCTGGCATTGGGATAAATTAGTCTTCGTGGAGGACTTTCGAATTAAACTAACTCGCATTTGCGTTATAGGGGGAGGAAAACTACGAAAACCTTTCATGGTTAGCCTGACGGCTACCAGCCGTCACTAGGATTCGAACCAGAGTCATCTCATTAGAAGGCAAACGCTCTGCACCCTGAGACACAGCTGTTCCCGGCAAATGACGCCGAATTTATTTCATTTAAATACTAAAAGTTGAGTACTAAGGAACTATTTATAAAGGGTTACTTTAATACGACAATTTTTGATTCCATATCACACACTTTGGATACGCCTTTCATAAAGTGCTTACTTGTAAGAATTCAAACACTATGAGCATCGGAATTGGGTAAAGCTCATAAATATTTTTAATCAGTACCTGAATTCATAAATTGAAAACAATATTTTTTATTTTGCAGAAATGGTATCAGGCAGTATTTGTAAAGCATGAGATAAATTCATCTTGAATTCCAAAGCAATTTGAAAAAGGAATAAGTATTGAAAGTTGCGAATACTTACGAAATTACATATGTATAACCATGTGATAAATAAAATGCGTTGTTAATCATAATTTGTGAAATTGATTTTTAACTGAGACATACAGGTACAAAAAATCACGTACAACATAACTTTTTTTCGGCAAGGTAAAAAAATATAAGTTAGTATTTTTTTAATAAATTTTGTATTTAATAAAAACAAATTTTAGTTACGAAGCAAATATTTGGGTTCATTTTCTATCTATTCTAAAATGGCTGTAGAAGTATTAAACATAAACGGGTGCTATCGTACCGCATATAGAAATACCAATTATAGGTGACAGAGCTCGCCTTTTTCGAGAAACAGCATATATACATCATTCGATACTCAAGTTATGGCTCGAGAGGAGCGTGAGGAAGCAGTAAAGCACGTAATGGAGCATTGAGGTAAGTTTTCTATCTTATCTCACAACAAAGGTGGAAATGTTGCCTACTAAAATGAAATGCTCCGCACTCATACTCATTTTGGTTTATGTGATTTAATGGCTGTGGGGCAGAATTTAAACTATTACTAAAATTTGGTACATAGAGAACTTTGACAATAACGAGGACAAATCGAGGTTAAAAATGACGAGGTTAAAAATGAAATCAAAGCACATCCGAGAGGGCAACAGCAAGACGGTGAAAAAATTTGGTTAACATGATGTTTAAAACGAATTAAAGTGTTAGGATTTGAGGATGGGCTGATGAATTGGAATACTTAAATGCAGTTGTAGTGTGTATTCGCCTTGGTTACCATTAAAGTTCATGTGCAGTACAAGATAATTTTGAAAGTTGACCAAGCTTATCACCAGAGGTGGTAAGATATATAATATTTAGTAATGTATCCAAATCTGAATTATAAGGAAAATGAAAAATTATAACGAAATAGCTAAAAAGTCCTTCAAAGAATTTTACGATTCTTAAACATCAATTTCGCTTTTTTACCTTATTGCTGTCGAATTCTCTAAAAGTATGCAGGCTGATTCAATAAAATGATCTTAAATTTGGAAACTCATATGAAAAGGATTAAGAATTGTATAGCAACCCATGCCGTACCAAATGCCATCCGCAGCGACTAGCGACAATTGTCTGTAACCGGCTAGCTGTTCGTGAGCCTTTGAACTATGCTTTTATTTACCTAAATTATCTTAACTTTAAGCTTTCTATTAATTTTTTTACTCGAAAGTAACAGTTTTATTATAATTGAATGATGTGTTGAATAGCTTGGCATGAATAACATACCAAATTATTTTACAATAAAAACAGCTATTTCTGTCCCTATTTAAATGCAGCTTCTGAAAATATTTATTAAAAGAATAAAATTATCGTACATTTAATATAATTTAAATAAATGAAAGTACCATCTCAAAGCCACAGACACAAGAAGTTTATAATAAGCCGGCGCCAGACGCTGGGTATGACGACATTGTCAGCCTATGATTGCTATGCAATTCTTAATCCTTATGACATGTCTTGCTTTCACTTTAAGTTTATAACTCATCCTGTTATCCAACTCGTGTACAGACAGACTCGTAGCCATCCTACTCAAGACCATAACAAAACACTCTTTATTTTGGTACAGTAAATCATTAGAACATTAAAAAGTTTTCACAATATTTTACATTCTATTTAATAAAAAGTGGCAAACATGTCTCACTCTATGTATAAAGTAAAACTTTGAGATCAATTAGCTTATTTTTAAAAAAACATGAACTTTTGGGGGGGAAAATATCTATAGCGTGTTTTACCGAAGGGCTTGACCAATTCGAGGCACGCTGGGGTTGTTTGATATTATTAGTTAACTCATTAAGAGAAATAATTATATATATTCTGTAAATACTGCTATAAAGTTTATTTCGACACTGAATCGTATCTGATTGTTAAGATAATGCACTGTTCACTGTTCGACAAAGATAATGCACTGTTTCGACACTTGCATTATCTTTGATTCTGTTAATTCGTTCTGTCATTTGATTTATTTATTATTACTATAATTATATTTTTATCATCATAAATGTTACACAGATCCACAATTAATTTATGAATAACTCAAAAAACTTATATAATAATGCATTCAGTTTAAAAATCCGCACCTTAAAAACACATATTTAAACACATTTATTTAATTAAAATACAATTCATTGTTGGTCCTCAAACCTTTATGGTTGAACAGGTCTGTTTTGTAGTATAAAACTGCCGTGCAATTGAAAAAAAGTAACATAAGTGCCACACGCTGGATTTGGAGAAAAGTAGTTTGACAACTATTTTCTTTCTTTTGCTAATGGTGTGAACGCTAAAATAGAATTTCAAAGAATGCTTAAACAAAAATTAATATTGTGAAAAAAATGTTTTGCGATAAATAACTTATAATATAAAAATACAAACTATACAAAAATCTCAATTTTGAATTTTTTTTTTCTCCTACGTTGATTTTTCTGTTGCTCGGCAGAAAAGTCTGTTCTTTAGTCTAGTGATCTATCATATAAGTGTGATGTGTCATTGTGAAGGACATATTTTCGCAGTTCATTAATTCTTTGGTTCAAGTTTCTATTCTCACACCAAGTCTTCGTCCTTTATTTCTGTTGTTTTTTCTCACTAATGCCATAATCCATACCGTCCATGTTTTGCACAATGTCTTTTTTTTCTGGTATGAAGTGAATTTTTA
>NC_092207.1:58389723-58440631 GCF_043381705.1 Parasteatoda tepidariorum | reverse complement strand
TGAGCAGAAATACAAAATGAATAGCAAACTCCCAAAAGAAGCGGTGTCCCTTTCAATTTTCTGATATAGAGAAAAATGTATTTGATATAAGGAAACAGCAGGTATCAAGTTCGGTGAACACTGCAGCCCTTTAATTTCCAAGTTCATAACAAAGGAAATTTTTAGGATTGGTCAGAGGAATTCCCAAGCTGAATTTTTTTCTTTTCATCAGCATCATTTCTTTTCATTAATTTAATATGTTTACATGAAATTACCTTAAAGTGTTTTTATATTCCTGTATGGTTAATTTATATGTAATTACTGTCCTTAGTCTTAGTATCATTTCTTATATAAATATGAATACTGTAAAAGGAAAATAATTTAGTGACGTCCTAATGAAACATATGCAGATTAACTCTTAAACAATAGCTGTAGAACAAATAACAATGTTGTTGGTGAGAATGTTTGCAAGCTTTAATGATGTATTTTTATTGGTGTTTTCGTTGACAAGACTGGTAAATCATAGAGTATTTAAAAAACTTGAATTAAAATATTATTTCGAATTATTTATATGAAAACAGATACAAATTTTACCCACTACCTCCTCGTTGCTCAGACTAGTTAACGATAAAATTATTATAATTTAAATATTTTTAGGTATGGATGCTCTAAAATTAGTAGTTTGTAGTTGAAACAATTTTGTATGTGGTAAGAACTAGACATCTAAAATTGTTAAGTTTTTTATGGATCAATATTAATTAATCATTATGTATTATTATTCTAATGTAAATTCAAAGTAAGAATCATAAAGATTTCAATGATCAATTATACCCAATGCAATTTTAGGTATTGAAAAAAATTTGTAAGTATACTAATGTGACCTTCATGCCTTCATGATATTTAAATATTGATTTCTGGAAGAAGTACATACGTTTATTTTAGAATAAGAAGTTGCAGTTTGCTATGAATAGGGATGAGCTGTTGATGAGGTGCAACTGTGGATCCCCTTTCTGTAGGGTAAAAAGAAAAATTTATGATGTCCGGTTATGCGTTTTTCATCCCTCGCTATTGGTGATAGATCTTGAGAAACTTAGGCTTTTTCAGCACTTTGTTTCCTTTTTACATGGATCTCCACTAAACATCAATTTCAGTTTTTACTTCTTTACTTATATTGCTGATCATTTTAATTATTTAACATTTCAATGAATTTACTTTTTTAAATCATTTGTGATTATCTTTCCATTAAATTGCCTTTTTTTCTGAAAAAATAAATAAATAAATGAACTAATAAAAGTATAACAACACAAAAACTCAAAATTCTTATATTTTGCAGTTCACTTATAAAACAGTTTTAACGTAAGTAATACAGAGTAAAAGTCTTTTACTGCTCAAAATTTAATTTCAGAAGCAAAATGTACTAACAAAAGTGTTTCGATCGGTGGGGAAAATTACAAAAGCAAATTAAGAAAAAAAAAATTAGGTACATTAATAAACTCTAAATTTAAAAAATAATAATTTTAGAATTACTAATAAGATTTTATTTGATTAATTAGTAAGGCAACTTTAATTGATTGAGGGCTTCAAAATGGAGAGAGCTTCACTTTAATGCTTTATACGTTCCACTTATAGGTTGGTACTGCTAAAATTAGTGCTACTCTAGCCTATTATTTTTTGCGATTAATGAAGGGACATAACGATCGAGGCCACACAGCCTCATTTGGGTCGGCTGTTTAACGGCAATTATAAAATAAATTAAAGTACGATTGTAGAAAAGGGCACCCGGAGTGCAATGAAATAGAAAAATGATTATTCGATTATTTGTTTAAGAATTATTGACTACAAAATTTGGCGTAAAAAATACCATACGGGCAGCTCTGTAGAACACAGAAAAGCAAATACTAAGTTAAAATTTAACACGCTGTAAAGGCTAGTTTTGATTATGATCTTAACACCGGTATTCAAATATTTGTTCGAAATTTAATTGTAATTTTATTATTGCTTTATATGCAGTTTTCTTTCTCTTTTTTTTACGTTTCATTTTGTTTTACTACGGAAAAATGATAAAATTTATTGTTTAAAGTTATAATGAGTTGTAGAGAAAATACAGAGAAAATTTAGATTTCGATAGTTAAGTTGAAACTGTTAAAATAAAATAAAAATGCTACGTTAGGTCGATTTGCTTGCTGGAAAAGAAAATTTGCTCAAAACTACCAAAATATTGTAAAACTTACCTTATATTTGGCCTTATGGGAACACCAAAAAGCTCAGTAATTTTTATCGAAGAGGTTTGGTAATGTTTTCGATTAAAATAAAAAAATTAGATTTTATAATATGAGTTGAAATTCGATAAATGTGGTAAAATTTGGCAATTTCAGCACGATAGTTTAGAAAATGGTATAAAAACTATTTATTCAGAAAAATTTACTAGTATTTAGTTTCGTATTTTTTAATAAATGTGAGGTTAAAAAAGCTGTAATTTTGAAAGCTAGAATATCCGGTAAACTGTTACCATTTAAATAGAAAAATTACCAGATGAATGGTTTATGATAATGATATTTCTCCTAAACAAAACCGTAACTCTGATAATAAAACAAAAATATGTACTTTATTTAGAGTTCGGTAATTAACTTTTTTCTTTGTGAAGTCCGCTGAAAGGTAACTTAGTTAAAATTTGATTTGCTGAAAGGGTGGATTTAAGTGTAAGCTTAACAAGAATTTTGTTTTGAAATTCCAATTTGTTCGAAAGCTATTGCAAATTTAATAGTCATTCGCGATGTCTTTCTTCAATTTTTTTGCTTCAAATATTAACTATTCATCAATTGTTGTAGAAAATTTATTTTTCCTCCGAAGATTTTTAATTTACATGCTCGCGCTGAAGTTGTAGTCAGTCAAAAGTAGCGAAAGAGAAGCAGATTTGTGTGTTGCTTGATATCACTCTTAATATTTATTTTCACATTTTAAAAAACTATAAGCTTAATAAATAACGATAAAAACCGTTCCCTGTTTAAGCTTTAATAAGTTTCGTTAACGTATAAAATCATTATTTTTTCTCATTGAGTTACACAATCTGTATTCCTTAAGTAAAATATTTTTTTCAAATTTATTAAATCCTCTACTATTAAAAAATTAAAAAAATTTTCCTATTAAACTATTAAAAAACTATGTAAAATGTTCTTACATAAAGCTACAATATTTTGAAAATAAAATGTTGCAGTTTAAGAAAATAAAGAAAAAGATGAATGATAAGGGGGTTGGTGACCCAGGTAGCAAAAAGATATGATCTAATATTAGAAAGATGCGATATAATACTGCTGTGCTAGAAAACGAATCCTATCTTCTAATATAAGAATTAATATTATATAAAATTAAATAGTATTCGAACTTTCAAAATTATTATCTATTTCATTATTTTTGTTACATTTTTGTGAAAGGTTATCCCATATTATTAATTAATAAACATTTATTTATGAAAGAAAACGATAAAGTAAATATTACTTAAATATCATTTTTAGCCAATTCAAAGAAAACGAAAAATAATATTCGTGGTAGTTTGTGAATGATTGTACTCGAAAAACTTGTTCAACTGTTGTTTCTTCTGTACGCTTGTTTACGACGCCATATTGTTAGAGCTTGGCTGCCTTCTTTTCAATTACATAAGGTATTTATAATTTAGTAATTATTTGAAAACTTTATACATTTCAATGATAGTTACATGAAACGCTAAAGAAGTATTGTAATTAATGTTTTTGCTTTAGTTAAAAATCATATATCCAATAAAGTCAGTTATTATTATGAATTGTGATCATTATTGTTCGCACATAGTAGTTGACTTCTCTGTTAACTTATTGTCTAGCTATAAATAATAAGTAATGTAATTAGTTCAAAATATACTAGTAAAACAACGCTTGCTAAGAAATTCGACTGTGACGAAGTTTTTCTGCAACAGTGAAAAAGATAAAAATAGTTGTCTGTAAACAAATTAGCCAAGTTAAAACAATTAGAAAATTGATGATCTTTTTCTTTTAGCTCTGTTTAAACCATTACATTCTAGAATGTTTAACGTTCAATACAAACAATATTGTTACCGTATTAAAATTTCGTGTCTAAAATATTGTAAAACAAAAGAATTAAACATTTTTATTTAAGTTTCTTGGGGATATTTCAGTATCGTGATCTGTCCCGCCAACTGCAATCGCCAAATAAATTTTAAACTTGCAATTTTTTTCAACAAAAATATGTATATGTTTGCCCGGGGTTATACCTTTCGAGTTTGTCCTATTCTGTAATNAGTGGGAGGAATCAGGTTGAAATCTAAAAAGAACTTTAAGAGTACCGAAATTTTGACTTTTATCCAGTTGAAATATTAGCGTACTTTCCAATTTATAGTTGAAGATACTGAATCTTCCAGAAGAGGCATAATTATTTCGATGAAATAAAATTATTTTGTAATTAGGACTTATTAGTGGAGCTCTTTAAACCATGAACAGATAAAAAAATAAAGCGGTATTTCTTCTGAAGGAGAATTGTTAGAGAATTCTCCTTCATCATGATTTTTTCAACCATGAATTGATGATTTTGAATTCTCATAGCATCTTTTTACATTGATGTTCTTTTACATTAATCGAGTATTAAAATAAGCAATGGAAGAAAATAAGCAATTGTTTATTTAACACTTTTCGCCACTTTTTTTGTTGACTTGTCACAAAGAGTTTTGCAGCTTGAATTTTTTTTTCATTGCAATGATAAAGATAAAAATAAATTTTTAGTAAACAAATTTGCCATGTTAAAATGATTATTAATAAATCGACTACTTTTTAGTTAAAACCATCACATTTTAGAATGTTTGAAATTTTATTCACAAGGCGAACACTGTTGTTACATTATTTGAATTTCCTGTTTAATATATTGCAAAATGATGAGTTAAATATCTTTATTTTCATTTCATGAGTATAGACAGATGTTTTTGATATATGATTAATTATATTAATTTATAAATGATAGCAAATAGTTAAAAAATAAGCAACAATATGGTCGATTCAAAGTGTATTTACGTTAAAGGAAGAATGGTGCTTTAAAAGGTGTTAAAATTTTTATTTATGAAGTTTGAAAAAAATTGAAAAAAAATGAAGTTGAAAGGTTTTGCAATTTTATTTTATTTTTTTATTTTTAAATATATGATAGTTTACTTGGGAGTGCTTATGAGCAAAATTCTTTTAGTTGATCTCCTTCCCACTGTGTTATATATTGTGTGACACTAACGAAATTTTTTTTACGCTGGTACCGATACCGGAATTTACCATTTAACTTCGTTGTAAAGGATATTTCAATTTCTTAAAATCATCTTCAAATTAGATAATTGAAGTTTCAAATAAATATTCAATGTCAAATAGTTTTAAATTTGTTTCTTTTTTTTCATTTCAAAATCTAGTTTCTTTTCTTTTTATATTTCAGTATAGCTTTTCATCTTCAAGGAAATCTACTATTTTTAAAATAAGCAATAGACGAAAGTAAGCAATTGTTTATTTCACACTTTGTTTGTTGCATTCCACATGGTGAGTATTTATTTTCAGGTCTAATAAAAGGGATTAAAGAGTTTTGCAGTTTGATTTTTTTTTTTTAAATATCATAGTTTGCTTGAGAGTGTTTACGAGCTAAACTCTTTTGTTAATCTCCTTCCCATTCTGTTACTTTTTGCTTTTCGTGTGGCTCTACCAAGATTGATGCAAGTATTGATACCGCAATTTACTCATTGAATTTCATTGTAAAAGATACTACAATTTTTTAAAAACATTTTCAAATTAAATAATTTAAGTTTAAAATAAATATTCATAGTGTAATAATTTTAATTTGGTTTTTCTATTGTAAATTTAATTTTCTTTTACAATTTCAGATATAGCTCTTCATCTTCAAGAAATTTTAATATATATTAAGAACTCATGTTTAAAATATTGTACAACAATGAATTAAACATTTTTATTTAAATATAGACTGATTTTTATTTGAATATAGACTAATCTGTATGTTTTTGATGCATCATTATTTATATTAATTTGTAAATGATTAAAAAATAAACAATAATATGGTCTATTCAAAATGGTGATTATGGTGAATGTAGAGCTTTGATTAAATTCTATTTTCTAAATAAATTCCTATTAGAAATAATCTAATGCTGTAAAAATTTAGTTGAACTATAAGAAGAAAAAATATTTGACAAATGTTGGGTATGCATACTGACTTTTAAAGAATGTTATGTCAAAATATTTGGGGGAAGGGGCGAACTATATTTAATATATATTTACAGCTTTGAAATAAGTGAATTGTTAGAGAATTCTCCTTCTAAATGATTTTTTCAACCATGAATGGATAATTTTGAATTCTCATAGTATCTTTTAACATTGATGTTCTTTTATATTAATCAAATTTTAATATAAGCAATTGTTTATTTAACACTTTTCGACACTTTTTTTGTTGGCTTGTCACAAAAGAGTTTTGCAGTTTGAATTTTTTTCATTGCATTGATAAAGATAAAAATAAATTTTTAGTGAACAAGTTTGCCATGTAAAAATAATTATTAATTAATCAATTACCTTTTAGTTAAAACCATTGCATTTTAGAATGTATGAAATTTTATTCACAAGTCGAACACAGTTGTTACATTATTTGAATTTCCTGTTTAATATCTTCATTTTCATTTCATGAATATAGACAGATGTTTTTGATGTATGATTAACTATATTAATTTATAAATGATAGCAAATAGTAAAAAAATAAGCAACAATATAGTCTATTCAAAGTGTGTTAACGTTAAATGAAGAACAGTGCTTAAAAGGTGTTAAAATTTTTATTTATGATGTTTTTAAAGAAAATCTGAACATTTCCTATTGGCTCTATGAGCTTATACAATGAACAAAAATATTTTAATAGTTAAGTATCATTGTACTTAATCTTTAAAAAAAATTTAAAAGTATTGAATTTGATATATTTTTGTATCTGTATGTATACTTGAATATTCACTTCAATTGAAAAGGGCTTAAGTGTTTTGACGTATAATTTCTTCTTTTTTTAAAAAATAATAATAATTAAGAAAAAATAAAATTATTATTTGAAAGCGATTTTAAGTGAAATAATTTTCTATTCTTGCTTGGTGATACTGAGATTATTTGGTGCAGGCATTGTTACGGAAATCTATCCATTAAAAGTGTAAACATTTTCACATGAAATGATTTAAGTTTTAAAGAAATATTCAATGCTTAATTGTTTTAAATTTACTTTAACTAATTTAATATTTTCAATATAAAGTAATGTAGAGGTTTAAATTTAGTAATTCAATGTGAATGAACTTTTTTCTCTTATAATTTTAGCTTCGTCTACTGGATAATCTGGCTTATCTACCAGGAAGGAGCCATTCATTTTTGAGCTTGCTTGCTGTACAATGGAAATTAATTTCTGGTAGAAAGCTGGGAGCCATATGTTCAATCCTGACAGAAAACAAAACGACTGAAGGTTCTCTTTAAATCTGCCGGAGCTGAAAGTTTGAAGAAAAGTACATCCCTGTGCGATTCATCCCTGCTGTGTGTTTGTGTGATATGCAGAAATTTTGCTGACCATTTTATAAAGTCTTTCAATAAAGCAAAGATTTTCAGTTTATTGCTCTGAAATATAGTTCAGTTGCACAAAAACAAAAAATTGAATTGAAGAAAATCTTTAAACTGTAGGAAATGACTGTAAAGTTTTGGAATTTTTCTTAATTTAAAAATAATAATAATTAAAATGATAACTCATGGTCCTACTGTTGCTTTTTGAAATAAAAATAAAAATTATTTTATTTAATTACAAATGCGTGTTCTTAACTCATATTTTAACAAAAGAATATCGATAAGCTTATATTAAACAATGATGGTAAGAGTGTATTGCTTTTATAGTTGAGTGAAGTTATATTTATATTGTGTTTTGTTTTAAAATAAAATAATTAAGTAGTGAAATGTTTGTCATGATTTTATTTTATTAATTTTTTAACTCTTAACTACTGCATTGTGTAATTTATTCTAGTCATTATTGTTATGTTTAAGTATTATGAAAATTCAAGGAATTTTGAAGATATCAGAAGCAATTTTAATTTAGCATCATTGTTAAACATTAACTCTAACTTATGAGCAATTATACTACTAGCATTGTATTTATTACTTCAATTTTGCAGTTCAAATTTGAGATAAAAAGTGTATATATATATTTATGATGTTTAAATTAATGTAATTGTAAAATAATGATAATTGTAAAAATTTCTTTGGCTTAATATTTAAAATTTAGCAGAACATTTATTTACATTATTGTAAAAATAGAAAATTTAAATCAACTTAGAGAAAAATCTTGTTTAAATTTTTATATATAAGTTTCTTTGCAAAAGCAACTTCTTTAAATGCATAATATATGTTTTCTTAAGGCGAATTCTTCATAACGCATACTATATAATCAGAGAAAAATGAGGAATGGAATTGTCTTAATCAAAAATCTATTTTGTTTTAGTAACTTTCTCAAAAGAGCAATTGATTGTAGTAAAATTTTGATCATTAATACTAAAGGCAACTTTTGAAAGATAATGTAAAAAATTTTATTATTTTTTCGTCTCATTCTTGTATGCAATTATATGTTTGTGCAAATTTAATTTAGATAACACATAATACTTACTGACAGTTTTGAAATTAAAATGTTATGTAAATTTTTTGCAAAGATTGTTTGTTTAATAGTACATGACACCTTTAAATAATTATCGAATTGATGAAAATTTTTGATGTGCCCATAAAAGTTATTTTAACATTATAAGAAAATATTAGCAATTTTCATGATATTAGTTGCTTTCCTGGTTTCATTCCCTGGAAAAATTTCTACCTTGCGTTTGAGTTTTCTTATTAGGTGTTCTGCTAAATAAAATTTCAAATACTAAAAGAATAAAGTTGCGTAAGTATTTCTCCATTTAGCAATTCCAGTGAAAAAAGAAGGGGAAAAAATATGCGTAAATTTGTTGAAGTAAGTAATTTGAATATTTTTACATTTTGTTCTTTATTGTGCCAATTAATACAAGAAATGTCCACTTAAAAATTGAACAATTGTAATATTATAAGGAGAAAAAATTTCAAGTTTAAATTTCCACTCAGTTCAAATGTAAATATATAACTTTATAATTATATAGTGTGGTTTTTATTACAAAATTTCAGAATATAAATAATGAATGATAATTGTGAAATTACAAATGGCTTAAGTTACACATTTAAAAGTTATATATGCTACAAACTAACAAATTAAATTGAGATTTTGATAAAATAAACCCATTTAAAAAAAAAATTAAGAGTACATTTTAAAATTAAAGACTTGAAAATTATTAATGATATAAAATTTGTCAGAAAACCCATTGTATGAATAAAAGAAAAAAATATCAATAAAAGTTGCAATAAAATATTTCCTAATTAAGTTTGAAATATTCAAAAAAATCAGCTGAACATAAGATATACTTTGGAGTAAGGAGGAGAAAAATGGAAGGAAGAATTCGCTAATATAATTTTATTTAGTATTTCTGTATTGCTACGGTAATAATGCATGGAATGACATAAAACTACTGTTCTATGTTTTACTGCTTCAAAACAATACAGAAAATTAAGTAAAATTGTATCGCCGAATTATTCTACTACCATCCATATCTTCCTCCAAAAAAAATAAAAAGCAAAATAATGTCAGAAAATACAAAATCTAATATTATATAGCATCAAAACTAACGCGAAATAATATTATGGCGAACACTAGATAATATTAGTTTACACAGAATCTAACATTACATAATGCTGAGCAAACAGCGACTTCTTGTATCTTTCTAATATTAGAAGTTGTGCAAGATAACGTTAGATTTTGCCGATTTTCTGATGTTATCTAATATTAGGTGCTTCTTGGGGAGCGGAGTAACAAAAGGGCAAGGCCTCCTAATTTTTATTTTTTATTTTTGTAGAATTGAAAAGATGTTTAAACCGAAAATGGAAAGGTAGATTTTAATTATGCATTGAATAAAGTTTCAAATGATAAAATAAAAAATAATGAATTTTCTTACAACTTATAGTTATACAAATAATAGAAAAATAAAAACTGTTATTACTTTAAAAAATTTCTATGCATTCTTAAAAACTACGTGCAAACTAATAATGAATTTCTAAAATCAATGCCGTTGCCTTAAACGTAAATAAAATAAAGTTTTAGAGTTAGAGTAACGTTAAACAAGTTTTTCTGCTAAATAATTTAGAAATCGTGAATTTTAGCGCCATAGAAAAGATAAACTTGTATAGCTAAATAGACTTTTGTAATCTAAATATCATCCGTAAGAAAATTAAAAAGACATCATTATTCTTATGACGCAGTTAAATGACATAAAGTATTTAGTTGGAAATAGAGTAATCTCTAATTCTTGTATCCAAGACTATGAATTTGTAGCAATTGATATTTAGGCTTTTATATTTTCGTTATCATTAGCTTTCAACCAAAATTATAATTATTATTTTGTAATGTAAATGGATAAAATTAAATAATCCATTCTTCATTCATTAAAAAAAGAAATAAAAAACAAAATTTTCTTTCAACATGGAAAGTAGTTTATAAATACTTTAAGAAGGAAATATACATTGTTTACGAACTCATAATGCGAAATGCTAATATTACATTATACACAGTCAGTTTGCTAATGTGAATAAATTTTCTCAATTAAAGACAAATGCTTAATTATTTATATAAAAAATAATTTCATAAAAAGAGGAAAACGTCTTTTTTTGTACTTTTTATATAAAAAGTGGATGAAAACTAATAAATGGTCTTTTTACATAACGGCAGCTTCACTGTTCATTATAAAGAAACGAGATTCTAATTTACTGCTCCGCTAATAAAAACATTTATGTAAGCATTATTTCAAAGTATATATGTATAAAAAATTTTCTAAAAAAAGTACTCGACTTCAATAATTATTTCATTAAGTGAGCTTCCTTATCGTTAATGGTTAATAAAAGGTTTTGGTGATTGCATATTTATTGCTTATTATGAGCACCAGAAATTATCCTTAATATTTCAAAATCGAAATTGATTTTAATTTGAAACATATTACTATTTGAAATCACCGGATACGTATTTTTGAAGTCCTTGAAGTCAAAAGAATTTGGGGAAGAGAAGGGAGGAAGCACATTTTTTTCCTTACCCCCCACATGGTTCCCAGCAGATCACCAAAGTCAAGCATCACTGACTGCGGTCAGTGTGCGGGTGGGTGACCACTTGGATCAGTCTGCGTAGGGACCGAGGGTGTGCGGTATTGGTCCTCGTTAAACTGTGCTACCGTAAAGTGCTCGACTTCGCGTGCAGGTCGTTGGGCTTCCGAAGTGGGGGTGCCATCCCCTCTGCAGAGGATCAAAATTGTGATGGCATGTCTTCGGATCATCCTCAGGGATGTTTCCCAGACAGTCGCCAATAACCCATTGTGAAGCTCTAGTGCGACGTAAATGAACAAAAACAAACAAACAAACTTACCCCCCCCCCCCATTCGGAGAAACATTCCTTTCATGTTACAAAAAGCTGCACCATAGGTGGTCTTTGATTATTTACGTGTGCCAAAAGACTCGTTTGACGGGGAAAAAATTTCAAAAAGGAGATAAATGTAGTTCCTTGTCTAAAGTGGTCTTTTTTATCTTTCCCCAAGAGTAGAGTCGTTGCTCCACAGAACAACAAGTAAGTAACAACTTTTGCTCTTCAGATCATGTATTTTTTAATGTTTTCCCCACTTATTTATTAAATAGTTTCTCATAATTAATTTAATTCATTTTTATTTTATTAGCAAAGATTTATGTAATTATGTTTTGTAATATTATATTCTAGTTATATATTTATTTTTATGCTCTCCTGTTAGCTGCTATTTTCAGAATTATGTTTTCAAATAATGCGTTTTCTTAATAAGGGTAGAAAGAATTTGAAGGTATGGAAAACAAAACATAAATATTTTTTAAAAATAATGTCAATTTTTCAAAGAAATGTGAAATATGTGAATTTTTTTAAAAAGATGTGAATTTTTTAAAGAAGTATATACTTACAAACAATTTATTTGTTTTGAACCTCAACATAATAACTTTTTTGTACTTAACTAAACGGACCGTATTTCTAACTTTTATTTTGTCGTTTCGTAAATGTTTTTCACTTATATTATATTTTTCCTTTTTTCTTCTTTCTTTTTTTTTTTTGCATTCAATGAATTGATGTAAAGGTAAAATATTTCCAATTTTTATATTTAAGTATTAAGTTATTTTATATTAATTAATTAATAATAATTCTTATATTACTTATGTTAATTAATAATTTTTATTTTATTTTACGATTAAATTTATTATGAAATTAAGAAATTCCTTCTCTGCCCTCCTTTTCTAAATAAACAATGCGTATTCCAATCTATAAAAGTATTTTCATGAAATATATTTTCATGCATTATTCATATTTTTTAAAACCCAATTGTTTTTTAAGAATAGCATCATTCACTTATTAATAAATACTTTTATGACTAATGAAAAAAAAAGAAAGTCCAAAATCATCAGAGAATTTGATTTTAGGAAAATAAAAAAAAATCTGGGAATTGTCAGGGAATGATGTTTCTGCCAAAACATAGAAAAATCTTTCCATATACCTAGAAGTAATCAGTCGTAAACAATACGGTATTGATAAGTATCCCATGAAGTACAAAATAAATAAGATATACATCTGTTTTTATTGTTCCATGTAAAAAGTAAACTACAAGAGAGTTCACTTTTTCAAAATTAAAATTAGAATATTATTTCAAATTTATTTATAAGTATAATTATATTTTAAATATAATAATTTTTTTCACGAAATAAAGCTTTTTGTATCAGCTTTTCAATAATTGGTCCTTATTAAAAAATAAAATCTAATGACTGGCTGATTTACTAATTCCTTTTTCCAGTTTTTTTGCTAAATCTAGTATCTCCTCTAATTTATCTTGAACTTAATTTATTACTTTCAGTTTCGCTCTATTTTTATGTGGTTGTTTATTCTAAAATATACTTGTTCGATCTTCCTTTTAAAATTTTGTTTTTAAGAAGGTGGATACTTGACATATTTTCTACAAAAAGGTAACTTTAATTAATTGTTTGATGAAAATATATATATTTATGATGATAACTACGTAGAGGAAATATATAATCAAGAAATTGATTGAAACTTTCCTCAAAAAATCAAAGAATTTAATTTCTAAAATTGAGTGGGAGCCCCGACTAACAAAAGGTTTATTTTGAATTTACCTATTTCTTTTATTTATTTATTATTTTAATTCTAATTAGCTCCCATATCTTTTTTTTTCATACATATCTTATTCATTTTCTAAGTTAGAATCAAAAAACAAAATTCGCTTTAAAAACTACTTTATTATGTTAGAAAATATTTTACTTATTATTATTATATATTTTACTATTACTATTATATATATTCTACTTATTATATATTTATTTATTAATGTTATTATAAATATTAGACATTAAGTAATTCACATATTTTTTCCAACTTCCAAAAAACGATGCATAACCAATTAAAAGCTCAAGTCTAGTTATTTACTTTAGATTTAGACCTGTCCTCTAAATATTTCCCCTATAATTCCGGACTAAATTTTAGCCTTTTCCAATGATAATTATTTTAGAAGCAAGATCATCAGTAGTTTATACTAAAATACAATTTGCATGGAGCATAAAAAAGATAGTTGGTAAACATTCAACTTATTATCAGTTACTAAAAATAAAAATATTTGCCGTACTCTTAATATATGATCCTTCTCTTTCATTTAAATCAAAATTAATTTCATTCAAATCAAAAAATTTGTTTTTAACATAAATTATAAAATATAAATTAGTCATAATCAGATATAATTTTGCTGATTTTTAACTATTTTTATTACGATCATATTCTAATTCATTCTTTTATTTTCATGGAAAGACATGACGAACGATGACAACATCACGATGCTGACGACAGGACTTAAGACAGTTGCCCTTATGAACAACAGCCATTAATAGAAAAGAAGGTAAGCATATAGTGAAGCGATATTTTGTCTCAGTGACATGAATTTTATATCCCATGTTTTCCGAAATATCTTTAATAAATTCATTGTAAAATTAAAAATTCCTATTCCTTTATATTGCATTTGTACAGAATACATTTTTAATAATTTGTATAATTTAAAATAATTAATAAATATTGGTTTAAAGTTTTAAAGAAACATATTTTTTTAAAAATATTAATATTTCTTTTTTATTAAATCGCATATAATAATAATTGTGCTTATCAAAATTAAGTTCGCTTTATGTATTTCTCTAACACAGTCTTCATTAATAACAAGTGTTTTTATTACTCATATAAGCTTTTATATTGATATGTTTGCAATATTCTTATTGCGTTTAGTAATTTCTTTATAAGGTTTTGTATTAAATGGAAAATGCGCTTTATGAATGCATAAATTTTTGCTTAACGTGAAAAGATGTGCTGACAATTTTACATCATTATGATATTTCAGTATTTGTTTTCTCTGTTTCCATTACATGCCTGTTATAAAAATTTTTTATCATTCTATTTTTTTAACTAGTTAGAATACAAAATATTAAAAGAAATTATTTATTACTGTTAAAATAACTACGTAAGGTTATAAATGAATAACGAAGCATTTTTCGTTATTTTATTTAAAATGATAATATTATATAACATTTCGTTTTTTCATAAGTTTCACCAGCATATAATATTCGTATTAACGCAATTATTCTTAAAAATATTTTTTACTTAAAAAAATACATGAAAAAAATTAAAAACTTTGATGCCCACATTAAATTTGGGCTGAAAGGCTATAAGTATTCCCCTACAAACTTGTGCTAAGTTTTATTGAATTTACCAATTCACATTTAGTTCCTCTAACACACCACATGCTTAGAGTATAAACAAGATAAATGATAAACAATGAACTTATTGTCATATTCCATAACTGAAATAAAAATATTTACATTAATCTTCATACATGATTTTAGAAACAGTTTTTTTTTTTAATGTTTCGATTTTGTTGTTTTTGTTTTAACTAATTTTACAACTATCATATTCTAATTATAGTTTTTTTTTTCTTTCATAGGGAGTCAGGATGGAAGATCAACAATGAAGATAAAACTCAAAATTTAAAAATCAACAAAAAGGATGGTAAGAAATAAATTTATATTTTACCTTAGGTTACCATATGGTTGAAAAGAAACCAGTTTTTTTTGTTTAAACTGGGGGTTTTGTGTTTTTTTAAAACAATTTGTGGGACATTATTTTAAGCCAATTGAAATTAACCGAGCCAATTCAAGGTCTTTCATAGCATTTAACTATTCCTTTAACTATTAATTAATATTTTCAATAAACAACTAAAAATATCCACTCTTTTCTTTAAATATATTAACAAAATATCTAATAAAAAAGGAAAGAACTAAATATTTAAGTATGCAGCTTTATTTAGCAAGCAAAATAAACATTCAGCATTTAAATTTGATTTTAGTGATACCATAAAGAATGATTCTCTACCTTGCTTGCCCGTAATATAGAAATGCTATATTTCANCACATATTAAAGTAAAAAATTCGTTCATAGTTCTTAATCGTAAAAAAGTTAAATTTTGTTTAAATAATAAAAATATTAACATTACATAACATATTAATAGCTACAAACTATTTTGGTGAGAATGTATTCTTTCTAATTTAAAAAATATTAAAGTTTTGCTATCAAATTCTTTATTTAAAATGCATTTTTATGTTCAATTATTAAACAGATTGATCTGTAGTTACAAAATGCAATATATAAGCATTGTTAAGCGATATATACCGCTTCAATTAGTTTTCTAACTTATGCATTGGAAGCATAAGGTTGGGAAGCATTTTAAAAATTAATAGTTTATAACAGGTGAGTTTACAGTAATGAAGTTTGGTCACCACTTTTAACATTTTTAAAGTCAATCATAGTTCTCTCTATTTTTAAACTAATTAATTGTTTCATAATACTGTAAAGAGAAGTTTTATCCAGGTTGTTTCGTTAATTCATAGGATATTATTCATAGCTGTTTTAATATTTGATGCTGCAATTTTTTCAATCCAAATGAATCCGCTACTTTACACATTTGCAATAGATGTTACAAAGTACAATGGAATTTTATAAAATTAATACTTAGTTTTATTACAAGCTGGAATATTCATTTTGTGCTGTTATTACCTTTTGTTACAATCAGCTAAAATTTATTTTTGTGACAATCAATGCTCGCTAGTAAATAATAAAAAAACCCAGGTGGTTTGAGCAACTTTATTAAATTCTATAACGTATGATATTTATAAGAGAAAAACTAAATTGTTGAAAATTATTGGATAGAATTTTTCTTCGAATATTTCCCTGGGATCAATAAAAGTATTTTTTAATTGTTAGAATTAATTGATACTATAACTTAACCCAGAATTAAAATGCGTCAAAAATTAATTAGATATTTTGTTTCTGTACATATTATTTAATAAATCTGTTGTAAAATAAATTGGTTACTTTTTTGCAGGAAAACTAGATTCATTGAAAAGTATAGCTCCTGGAATTATTGTAAACTATTGAGCGAAGTCTGTAATTAAAATAATTATTGTCATTTAGAATTCTGCATTGATTTTATTACATGTTTGGAAATAAAATAAAAAAACTTTTCTTAAGATCATATTTTATTTATACTTCGAGCATTTTATTGTTCAAATTCTTGCTTTATTTATTTAAAATTTTTATACTATTTACAGGTACACTTTTTTTTTGGAAAAGATATTTAAGACATATTTTGTTTATCTAATATTTAATAAAATTAATGAATTGATAAATGGGCTTATAATTGTAGGATAAATAAGCTTTAGTGTGTAAGTTTCTATCAAGAAAAGCTAGTTGTAGGTTTTAAATATATAAGCATTATTTTCAAAACGTAAATAAGTTATATATTGAGTTGTATTATGTTTTAAAAGGAAAACTTGTACTTAATTTCACCTATCTCACAACGTTTAAAACAGTTAAAGCACTCAATTCTAAAAAAAATGTTTTTATATGCTTTTACTCTTCAGTGATTACGCTTATAATTGATAAAAATTAAATAAAAAAAAGTATTTTATTGCAAGGAGATTCATTGGATGATAATTGATTATAAATTTAAAAAAAATTTCCCCCCATTTTGCTTTTTATATTAGCATAAAAAATTTTGCATGTAATGGCAGTTATTGTTTTATTGCAATATAAGAAGTTAAAATACGATAAATTACTATCGCTGATATCAGCAGAGTAAAACAAAACAATTTCGGCTCCCTAAATAAGAATTGTTATCAACAACATGCAGCAAAAAGCCTTTCAAGTTTAAAGCTATGAATAATTCTAATAAAAGCAAGTAAGTGACAAAAAAAAATTGCCGAGACACCTAAAATAAATGTGTGATACCGGCAAGGACGGCAAGAAAACTTTCTGTTGAACCGTGTTTGAGGTGAGTTAAGGGTAGTAAATCGGCAAATAAGACAAAGAAGTTCGCCTAAGCACCTGAAATAAAGGTGCGATACGGGCGAAAACGGCATAGACGTTTTCTAATCAGCCTACAGTTAAGGTGCCTTAACGGCAAGCGAGGCAACGACGTGTGCCAGTGAGCGTATTCAGCTTTCGATAAAAAGGCGAAAAAGACATCATAACAGTACAATAAATCTTTTACGGCAATTTTCTCTTTATTCTGTGAAAAAAAAAACTTTCTCCCAGCATTTAACAGGCAAAAATGGCAAAGCAATCCAGAGGCAACAAAGTAGTTCCGGTCCTTTAACGATTGCCAGAAGTTTGCCTGAACTGCCATGCACTGGCACTCATTTTGGCCCAGATTTCACTATATTAACGGAACCGATACGGCGATGAAAAGCCCGCCGTAATGGCACTTTAGGTGAGCCGACCTTCACTAACCCAAAAGTCGTGTGCTTGTTGGGAAGGAACCATTTATCTTCCGGGGTCCAGATACTGAGAAAGCTTTTATGGAAAGAATGAAATTGGAGGCTGAAGATATTCAGCGAATCTACAATCATCCTCTGCCTATGGACCTATTGACCGAAGAGCAAATGCGAGATTTCGATACTGCTACAAATTGCTATATGTGTAAAGAAAAGTTCTCCACGAATAATTATAAGGTAAGTGCTTTTCTATTCACATTAATTCTTAACATATAATATTAAATATTGTTGTATATATTATTATTTTTTAATATTATTTTCCTTACGAGAAATCATTTTCTCTAAAATTTGATTAAAATAAAAGTTTAGCACTTAAATCAGTTGTTTTTAAATGCAAAAAATTTAATCTTCTTTGAAAAAAATTATTAGTAGTATTAGAATATCTTAATATCAAAGAGTTATATTTACTGTGTAAATCAATTATTTTTAAATGTATATTTTTTTTTTTTTATACACTTTGTTCGAAAACATTTTTACTGATTTTACATTCATTTACTGTGTTAAAATATCGTAACATGAAAGTGCCATATTTAGTTTTTAAAATATTATGTTAACTTAAAAATTATCTAATGAAAAAATTAACTTAGTATCAATACTGAAATTGTTTATTTGATTAAATAAAAATTCACAATTTATAAGCATTTTTTTAAACATTTCAGTGATTTTTCCTGAATTGAGCTTCTAACTTTCGATTACTCATTCTAATTATTTCATATCCTATTTGCAATAAAAGTATAAATGTTTCTACTCTTAAACGTGGAATTTAAAGACTAACAAAAAGTAACATATAATTTTAATTGATATGGGAAAAACCGTTTAATTAGTTATAAAACTACTAGTTATTTATTTTTCTAAAGTCGTATATTCGTTTTCAGGTAAGAGACCATGATCATCAAACCAAAAAACTTCGTGGTATTTCCTGCAACACATGAAACTTGAAGGCAAGGACACCTAACTTTATCCCGGTAATCTTCCACAACTTGTCCGGGTACGACAGCCATCTCTTCATTAAAAAATTGGGCGGAGATGATGGGGATATTACTGTCATACCAGAGAACACGGAGAAGTAAATCTCCTTCTCAAAGCAAGTGGGAAACCGATTTAGTCTTCGATTTTTGGACTCTTTCCGATTCATGGCTAGCAGTCTAGACCAACTCGCGAAGAACTTATCAGAATACCAATTCTGGCTCATCCGGAAATATTTTCTACATTCTCAAGTGCATCTACTGTTGCGAAAGGGGGTGTACCCCTATGACTACATCTGCCATCCGGACAAGTTCAACGAGACTTCCTTGCCTCCTCAAGATGCCTTCTATAATCGCCTGAATGAGGTCGGCATCACTACGGCTGACTACGAGCATACTCAAAGAGTGTGGAATGCTTTTGAGCTGAACAATCTCGGAGAGTGGAATGCCTACATAGATTCAAGCACGTAGAATCTCCACTTTGCAGCTGTGACCAAAATAAAGTTCAAAATATTGAACATATTTAATTCTTCTGCCCTGAATTAGACTCTCATCGTAGTGAACTTTTCAGACATGTAATCACTAGTGGACTACAATGGCCACCAAACTGTCGTACTCTGATCAATACTGACTGTCTGCCAATTTCTCAAAAGTTTGTTCATAATATTCCTTTTCTTTCTTTTTGATATTACTTGTCTGCTTTTATATTTTATATTTGTATTTCATTTCGTATTTTTGATCCAAATTTGTTATTCCAATTCTTCAATGCATGTATTATAACCCTTGTTATGGAGCATGCTGAAAATAAATATTTTAAAAACTTAAAATAAAAAAAATTAAGAAAAAATAAAAAAAATAAAAAAACTCTCGGAGAGTATGCTGACTTGTATATTAAGTCGGATGTGTTGCTGCTTGCGGATATCTTTGAAAATTTCAGAGATGTCTGCATGAAGACTTATGGGCTGGATCCCGCTTGGTACTACACGGCACCGGGACTGTCATGGGACGCTATGCTAATGAAGACTGAAGTCCAACTGGAGCTGTTAGTGGACTAAGATATGCATCTGTTTGTGGAGAGTGATATCCGCGGTGGGATCTCTCAGTGCTCTCACCGACACAGTCGAGCTAACAATCAGTATATGGGGGCGGATTACAATAAAGCCCTACCATCAAATTATCTCCTGTATCTAGACGCCAATAACTTGTATGGTTGGGCCCAATCTCAGTACCTCCCACTGAAGGATTTCAAGTGGATAGACCCAGCGACGGACGTCTTGGAGACACCACTTAACAGCTCAGTTGGACATATCCTGGAAGTTGATTTGGAATATCCGCCTTCCATTCACGATGCTCACGTGGATTTACCACTCGCGCCAGAAACAAAAATTCCACCTGGCTGTAAAGAAAACAAGTTCCTGACCACCTTGAACAACAAAGAGAGGTATGTGCTGTATTACCAGAATCTTCAACTCTATATTCAGCACGACCTTAAACTCAATAAGATACACAGGATACTCGAATTTACACAGTCTCCATGGTTAAAATCATACATCGAATTAAATACCACCCTCCGAACAGTTGCAACCAACGATTTCGAGAAGAACTTCTTCAAGTTTATGAACAACGCAGTGTTTGGAAAAACCATGGAAAACATCAGACGTAGAGTGGACGTAAAACTTTGTGGGTATGCGAAAAAGGCGGAAAACCTCATCGCCCGATCAAACTTCCAGGATCGCACCATGTTTTCTGAAGATCTCATAGCGTTCCATATAAGGCGGACAATCCTTACCTTTAACAAGCCAATTGCCATCGGGATGGTTTTACTCGATGTTTCCAAAACATTAATGTATGATTTCCACTACTCCATGACGTTACCAAGATATGGAGGACTTCTTAAACTTTTGCACACCGATACCGACAGCTTCATCTATGACATCACCACTCCAGATGTGTATGCGGACATGAGGGCAAACTTGGAGCTCTACGACATTTCAGACTATCCTGCAAACAATATCTACGACTTCCCCTTGATACACAAGAAGGCTCTTGGAAAGATGAAACCAAGGGGGAGCTTTTGACGGAATTCGTTGCCCTGAGCTCTTAGATGTATTCATATACAGTCGGTTCCCAGGTGACAAAGAAACTCAAAGAAGTTAAGAAGACAGCCATACATCGGAAAATTGATTTCGAGGATTATAGGCAGTGTCTATTTGAACACCGAGAGCTCATAACTTCGATGAATCTCATACGTTCAAAGAGTCATGATGTCTTCTCGATTACTTCCAATAAGTTGGCACTGTCTCCTCACGATCAGAAAAGACACGTCTTGGAAAACAGAATCAGCACTGTTCCATTTGGACACTATTCATTGCAGAATAGCTCATAATAAAAAATGGAATTAAAAATAGAATTTTTTTAAAAAAAAAAGATACAATAGATGGAATAAGTAAGACCAGAAAAACTATAAATAGCCTTGAAAAAATTCTATCATTTCATTCATAATGGATCTCTTGAAATTCAAGCATCCCCTTATAGCCGTCCTGGCAGGTCCTACTGGTAGTGGTAAAAGCTATTTCATCAAGAAAGTGATCGAAAACGAAATGTTACAGCCTTTCCCAAAATCTATAGTGTGGTGTTATGGTGTTTATCAAAAAATTGTGCGATGAAATGCCTAATGTTATTTTTCATGAAGGACTTCCACCTAATTTGAATCAATATTCAAATGCATTGATAGTGATTGATGATCTTATAAGTGAATTGGGAAATGATCCTCAATTAACAAAACTATTTACAAAGTTTTCTCATCATAAATCTTTAAGTATCATCTTTGTAATCCAGAACATTTTTCATAAGGGGAAAGAGATGAGAGAAATATCTCTAAATGCCCATTTTCTTGTATTATTCAAGAATCGAAGAGACGAATCGCAAATTACGCATTTGGGGCGTCAATTATATCCAAGCAAATTGAAGTTTTTTCAAGAATGCCATGCAGATGCCACTTCAAAACCTTTCGGATATTTACTCATAGACTTAAAATGTGATACAGATGAATCCTTGCGCATGCGCACTGGAATGTTTTCTGGAGATACTTATTATATGTACCAGCCTCGTTAACTTCATTTCGACTGTGAATTCCTAGCCAATAAGATGTCTGCCGTGGTAATTGCCATTGAAGGTTTTCCACTACCATCAGGAAGCAACATCATCAAAGAACTCGCATTTCAAGCTGTAGAAGGTAGTTCTATCTCGGGACTATGTACCTTCTAACCACCGTACCCTTTCGAAGAACTATCAGCCCGTCAGAAAATGCAATACAATTGGATAACAAGAAATATTCATCGAATCGACTAGAATCAAGAACTGGAGCCTTACACCAAACTTCGTACCATTCTAACATTTTTGTTTGATATGTTTTCACACATCTATGTGAAAGGACTCGAGAAAAAAAAGTTTTTGGAATTTCTATCTGGAAGAGTGTGCTATGATTGAGAAGATCTTGGCTGCTCTAAAATATATGATTTAATGCCATCCTTTTCTTCCTGGACCGCACATACACCTGACTTTAAACATTGTGCCGTCGTCAAAGCAAAAGCATTTGCTTGTTTTCTCAAAGAAGAGTTATAAAAAGCTTCGACATCTGATAACAGAAATCATTTGAAAGCGAGATGTCTGCGTGTGATGTACGAACTTTAGAGCTCATAAAATTGATCTCAAAATCTAAACATTGCAAATCACTTATAAAAAAGTGTTCGATGCGTGAGATTAAAATTCTGCGCGAGTGTGTTTTGAATGCTCTTTGTGGTGATATACCACTTACGAAAACTCAAAAAAACCGTTTATCTCCTTACAAAGAAAGTTTAAGAAAACTTGCGAACAAGAAAACACCATTATACAAGAAGAAAAAAATTCTTATTCAAAAAGGAGAGGGATTCCTATCCATTTTACTGCCTGCAGCTATTTCTGTCATCAGTTCTTTAATTCATGGAGTATAGTAAGAAATTTGTGCCTGTTCCAGAAGTTAGAATACAAGTAGCAGAACATCTATCCGAACTGGATCAACTGATGAAAAATATCCTTCAGAATAAAAAGTTATCAGATGAAGAAAAAGTGACTTTGTATTTACAAATGTTGCAAAAATGTACACATTTTTCAATTCAGATGCCTAATATAGAAGAATTTGAGTCACGTCAAACAAGAATTCCAACAACAGAACCAGCGAAAGAAGAACCAATGCGAATAACAAATGAAACAGAAGATTTGGAAGAAAGAATCCTTAGTGTAGTTCCAGCTCAATGGCAGGATAAAGCAACAGAAATGCAAAAGTTTTTGAAAGATCAAGAATCTCTCTTTTGGAATAATAAAGACGAAATCATTTATAAAGATGTAACTGTTCCTGGAAGTAACATTGTAAATCTCCTCAATGACTTTTTAAGAAATCGGAAATCAGCTCCAGAAGGAAGACATGTATTTTTAAGTGCTTTGAATGATGTTAAATTACCAAAACATTTAGATGTAAATAAAAAATTGTACAAAGAAAATAAAATTTTGAAAAAACCTATACTGTATGCTCGCAGAAATGCATGGTTAAAACTTTGAAATAAATGCTATTTTATGTATTCAAATTTTCGTCTTTATTGATACTTTTTTCCTTCAGGTATAAATATTTTAACTTGTTAAAATTTACGGAAAAAGTAAAAAATAATAAAGGTTTTTTTAAAAGTAATAAATGTTTGGAAGAAAAATAGTGTTAGAAATTTTTTTTTCTCTAATGCGTTAAAAAATTTGGAAAAGAAAAAGTTTTTCTTGCATAGAAAAATTATTTTTTTTCTCCAATAAAAAAAAAATGTTTGAAAAAAAACTTTACAAAATATTTTTATTCTAGAGTGGAAAAATTATAAATATAAAATTTGCAAAAATAATTTTTCTTAAAGTAGAAAAATTTTTAAAGGAAAATTTCTGAAAAAAAAATTTATGTAAAGAAAAAAAATTGAAAATTAAATTTATATAAAAAAAATTTTCTTACGTAGAAACATTTTAAAAATAAAAATTTTTTTAAAGTTTTCGCATTTAAATAAAATTCTGAAATATAAAATTTTCAAGAAGTTTTGTATAAATTTTCATAATAGAAACAAGACACAAATTATTTAGTTTAATTTCTTTTTATTTTTTAAAAGCAAATCTTACACCATATCGTTTCTTTTCAAATTGAAACATCAGAAAACCATTGATATACAATCGATTTAAAATATGATACATAGAATAATCTTGACATCGCTTGAATAAAAAGTAAATACAATATTGTCCGCATACATTGGACGTAGGTGATTGAAAAACTTTTTAATTCCATTGTACATTTGAATTGGAAGAGGTATTCATATTATAAAAATCGGGAGGTCTTTCATAGGAATCATAAAACTCTAATTCCTTTTTATCATTCACAAATAATGCTAGCCTGTGAGATCCTGGTTGGGATGAGTCATTTGAATTCATGATAGCACATGTATTTTCTTGTAGATTAGGAATCGTATCTCTTGAATATACTTCTCGAAAGTAAGGTGATGTTATTTTCTCTCGAGATAAAATGTGAAATAATTGTGATCCATCCATTCTTTAATTTCCGAAATCGTACAAAATATTTCTTGACTTGTTAATTTCTATTAAATTTTCAAATTCGGCGGAAATGATTACATACACAGTCTGCTCTAATGATTTGCTGAATTTTAGTTCTAATCGTAAGTTGCTGTGTTTGATTAGATTTAAATGCTCTCCAGAACATAAATCGGGGGAGAGATCAAATGCAAACAAAGTATTTCCTTTCACGTATTCTTCTCTCGAATTAAATATTCCTTTATCTTGACCCATTCGTTCCGTACCCACAAATAGAGTTTGATAGGCACAAATGTATTGATTTTTTGCAAAATCTAGTTCCAATGGAATGTGAATGATGTACAGCTTGTCCATCTACATACACTCCAATAAAATTTAAATCAAAGTGTTTAAAATCATAGAGAGATTTCGAAAATGTTCCATGAAAAACTTCATTATCCACACAACCTATTATAACTTTTTACGGCATAGGACCTGAAAATACGTTATCTTGGATAAAAGACGCACTTCCCTTAGGAATCGAATACACTTTGCATTGCACTCGATTGATGGGATATTTCGCACTCTTTTTTTCTAATGCCTTTGCATGACCAAGTAACACTCCTGGATTCACACGAACTTTTCGGATAAACAAAGACACGTGATCTAATACTACTTTAAATCCTTCAGATCCTTGTAAATAAAATTCTGGCTTACTTCGTATTAATTTTATTTTCACATCCCCCAAATTGAGTAACAGACGCTCTTGGTGAAATAAATCGGAATGTATGCATCCAATCATATCCACTGTAGCACTTTCTTTTATAAAAGCAGTTCTTTTCTTCAAGCCATCGTCTGAATCATTGTAAAATAATTTAGCTGTTAATTGAGAAGTTTTGCTATCATATCCATGGTTGAGGAGAGTTTCTATGCAGGCTCGATAAGGATAAGTATTACTTGAATTGGATACAATCCGATCATTCAATGAAATATCAACTTGAGAAAATAATGAATGAAGAAATAAATTCACAGGTCCAATAGTATCATCATTAGTGATGAGAGTATTATCACTTTTTGCAATTTTCGCTTTCACATACAATTGAGTTTGGCTGAGATCTATGTAATCTTCAGAACTTCCTGAAACGTGAAACTCAACAGGTGCATAGTCAAACACATTAGAAAGAGGATGAAACTGTATCCACTGACCATCTTGAATAACAGTTTGAGTACTAGGTAAGTTAAACAACTCCAATTCTGATTTCATACATTCAGGCGAATCTTTCAATAGAAATGCCATTATGGATCAAAAATATCACGTCCACTCACTTCCTCCAAATTTTCGCCGGACAATACATCAGATGTGACTCGGGTTCCAGTTTTTAAAACTTCTTTTCCAATAGTTTTTCCTCCTTTTACTAAAAAGGGTAGTGCCGCTCTGAATAATCGACGAAATATACCTCCAAGTCCATAGCCTTTATGGAAATTAATACCTTTATAATAGGACAAACCCGAGCCAATTTGACTCGCATAATGTTCTTCGAATTTTTTAGCACAACAAACGTACGGTACACTCATCTTGACGTCTTCTCTTCAAATGAATGTTTCAAAAACGCATCGCACTATTTATAGTATTTGTCTCATGCGAAACTGTAAAACTATGGTCACTTTATCACTTTCAAAAGGTACGAAATTACCTGAATTCAATCTGAGCTCCATTTGAATTGTTTGAAAGGAGTGCCTCATTAAATGTAAGTATTGAGTTCTATCATAATACTGACTGATTGTTTCACCATCATGTCCTTTTATTCGAACCATCCGCAGTAAAGGAGCTTGCGTATCTCCGACAATTTGAGGTGAAATAAGATCTGTGTACACATAGAAAACTGAAAAATTAGACCACGCGTCAACCACAAATTCGCTTTTCTGGTTACCTGTAATCACTGCATCGCGTCGAAATCCTAACAATTCACCCAACTTTTCTAAATGCAGGCTGCAACCTTGAACGGCGTTAATTTTTACTCGTTTCGAAGCTTTATTGTAACTTATTGTAAACCGGCTAGGATTTTTAGGTAAAGCAAGTTGTATAGCTGATACAATTTCGAACATTGATTCATAACGCCCCACATCAATTGTTTGCTTTACAGTCGATACGTTATTACCATTACTTATCGTGCATTGAAAATAATTGTTACTTTCATTTACGTTCAGCCAAGAATGGGGATAGATGATTTCAGATAGGCCTACTTCCTATTCATCGTTTAGATTAACTGGTATCGGTAACTGTGTCTGAAAATGAGAGATTTTGTTGTTAGGAAAAAACTGCTTGAGGCTATCAGACGGTAACGTCACGTATAAAGACATTTTCGAGAATGAGCCTTCAGAGGTTAAGTTTCACTATTTATACTTCTTGAATATCACTCACCCAGGCATTAAACTTTTCAGGATAGCCTAAAACTTTCACGAAATATTCAGTGCTTCCTCCCTTCTTTCTCTTTTTGATCACTTTTTCTACCGGATAGAAGCTAGAGTCTACTACCTTTTGCAATTCTTCTTTATTAAAAGTACCTTTGATCTCTTCACCTTGTAAGTCTTTTAATCTATAAACAACAGGAATTCGAGGAATAATTTCATGAATAGTGAATATTTCCCGACTCCAGTTGTGTTCGTATCCTTTTTCAAAATGTCCTTTCAGTCTGCTGATTCGTACTGTATCTCCTACTTTAAAAACAGGTGGATTGCGTTTTAATGTCTTTAAATCTCCATACAAATTTTCCAAAACCTCACTGTTATTGCTTTTATTAACGGAAGATGGTTCCATTTTAATACTGCTATGTCGAGTATGATTGTAACTCCATATTAATTGATCAAACACATCGATGTAATTCTTAGTATTGAATTCTGTGAAATATTTCCACATTTTTGTTTTTAATGTTCTATTAAATCTTTCCACGATACTTGCTTTCGTAGCATTATTTGTTGTAAAAAATTTAATCTGCATGCTTTTCAAATAATATTGAACTGTTTTATTTTTGAACTCTGTTCCATCATCCGATTGAAGTAATTCAAGCTTTCGTTCCTTAAAAATAGATTCTAAGGCTACTTTTAAATTTTTTCCAGTTTTATCTTTTAGCGGTATGGCCCAGGCATACTTTTCGAAAACGTCAATACACGTTAATAAGTATTTATATCCTTTATTGAATTTAGAAAGAGATCACTCATTAAAACACGATTTCGTTGAAATTTGCGTCTAACAGGTTTATGAAGTGTATAAGAATCTTTGAAGGAGAGCCATTTCTTAACAGTATTTGCATTCTCTTTTCCTTTGAGTGCATTGCGTAATGCATTAATACCACCAAAACTAGCTGGTTGTTTGGGATCTTTATAAGAGGATTCCATGTTAACAGTATGAAAGGCAAAGTATAAATGAAGAATATAATTAGGGTTGGTTCTATTAATAGTTTGTGAAAAATAATGCATGAATCACATATAGATATAAAGGAAAATAATAACATATTTATTTAATCTGAACTAATACAAAAATCATTTCGTGCGGTTCGAAGTATTTCAACAAGATCAATTGATTCTAGGAAATAAGCAGTTACAAAGTTTAATAAATTATTTTGTGTGACAGGATGACGCGTTTTGTTTTTAACAGTATTATAAAAAATTTTAACAATTTCATTAGGTTTAAAGTTCACGGCAGCTTCAGAGAACATTGCTCGTGTGTCGGTTGAAAGTTCAAAATGACATACTTCCATAGGATTCACCAAGTCTTTGTGATGAGCGAGTAGTATGTATATTTCAGTCCGTAAGAGGTGTCTTAAAGTTTTAACGATAGTTCCATCGTCTTCTGGTCCTGTCACTGGTACAGAGTGCTTTAACATCTCTTCAAACATCTTTTTAAAATCCAAATTACTATATTTAAAATAATATAATTGTCCAGCATAAATTCCTGAATTGAGAATATTTTGTCCCATTGCTCATCATTCAGGGTTATGCTAGTTGTGTAGGTGTTACCGCTTCGACAAGTAGAGGCTTTTTTGAGTAGGATGGTTTCGCCAAATTCAATACATACAATATTTTGAAATTTATCTTTGTCTTGAATGCTTACACTTGCATCAGAATAGACAGTCACTGAATCGATGAGGTATGGTAAGTTGATGAAATATTCATACAGGGGGTGGTCTTTTTTCTTTTCAGTCGACTTTTCTCTCAAAAATGAACTGTTCACCAAATGGAAGAACTGGTAAGGCGTCAGAGTAATTTCTTCTTTTGATGGATAGTACTTTTCTCCATGTTTCTTATATCGTCTCACATTAACCAGAATTCGATCACGGTAAATAGTAGTGGAAATAAGGACATCTTCTACTAAAATAAACATATAGGAAGGAATACTGCTTTGGTGGAAAGATCCTCGATTGTTCTAAAAAAAAGCATATCAGATTATAAAATAGTACAGAAATATATGCATATTATTAAAAAAAATGAAAAGATACTTACTTCGCTATGATCAGCTTTTCGCTTCATGTTAGCCATTCCTTCGTTACGAATATTTAAGAGGCACTAAGGCAGAAACTAAATTGTATCTGACGATTTGGCAAAAACATACACTTTTATACTATTTTCTCTAATTTCTGATTGGTTCTTGAACATCATACGCTCATTGGTTGAAAAATAGTGATGTCATTGAAATACTCATTTCTGATTGGTTGATTACAGAGCCTCTAGCGGCAAATTTTGAAACTAAATAAAAATGCAGCGTCTCTAGCGGGGAAAAACATTGCCGAATAATGCGAGATTATTCTTGATTCATCTTGAATCTACCTGCTATAAAATGCACGTATGACGGAAGAGGCTGGTAAAGCAATATAACAAACAATTAAGAACAATAATTAAAAAACTTAACTAAAGAAAAATTAATTAAAAAATAAAGATTTAAAAGAATAATTATTAAAAAAAATCCTTAACTATTGTAGCTGTCACATTTGATGGATCACCCCTCCGGACACACCCTTCTTAACCTCCTTTAACTATATTTCCATTTACAATTTTAATTAAAATTTAATTTTTTTTCAGAAAATGTGCCATGATACAGTTCTCAATGCACACGGTCTTTTATGCTTATGGGAAAAAATTTGACGCTTTTAATTTCATTTAATTTTTCATCTAAGAAAAAGGGTCATGGGAAGCAAGATTTTGTATTACATGTTTATAATCTTTAAACTAAAGTTCCTTTTTTTTTATTTCCTTTTAGATAAAAATTCTTTAGTTAATTTCAATTTTAATATCCATTTATTTTGAGGAGATATCCACATGTCTGAACGATTGGTAATCGGAAGCTATAATTAACTTTTGTTAATTAATTAGATAAAGTTGTGTTAATTAATTCCATGTTTGAATGTTATAAAAAGTTTTTTTTGACTCAAATATTTTATATTTGATAATTTTTGTAATTGTTTTTATTTTCGCGTTCAATTATTTAATAACATTTAATGTTTCAATAAAACTCTGTTGAGCTTGAAGTGTTTGTATTGGACTGCAAACATTTTGATTTTATGAAAAAATTAGTCTTTGAATTTATAGAAATGGAGATTATTAAGAAATGATTTTAAATAAAGATAATATTTTTTTAAAAGCAAATATTTTTTAAAACTAAGATAACCAAATCTTTAAAAAATACAATAACGTTATCAGATAGGAATTTAAAGAATGCAATTTATTTAACGTAAATAACGACGTTTTTTAATTAATGATAGTACATTTAAATGTTAATAAAAAATGCATCTCAATAAAAAACACATTTTTATATTATTTTTTCCTATTAAATATCTAAATCCTAAAAAGTTGCAATAATTTAATGAAATACAATGAATATAATTTATTTTAATTAACTCAAATTTAATGAATATAATTTTTTGAAAGGAAAAAAAATAAATGAAAACAATGACGCTTCCACATGGATTTTAGTATTTTTAACTCTTCCTTCCACGTGTAGTATTTGATGAAAGGGATCTACTAAAGGGGAAGTCTTTTTTGTTTTACATTGTTCAATACTTTCTATTAATCAATGCATTGGTATAACAGCATTTTACATAAATTCTATCTAACACTGCAATACATTTTTGGTTAGTTACCGTAGTACTAGTGTGTTTAGATAGTTATAAATGATTTCTAACTTAAAAGAATGCTATTATAAACTATTATTTTAGCTGTTAAGTTAATAATCTTGCACTATGCAAATTGTGTATGTAATTTAATTTCATCAACAAAGATACATATCAAATTAGGGAATTTTTCAATAAATGGGATTTTTCTCTCTCATTACCACAATCACGGACCCTCCCTCACCTGGATCTAGAGTCCTTCGATGCTGTGTTTTTCCAGGAGCACTAAATTTCCCCATGCTCCAACAATTTTATTGCATTCAAAAGGCCTGCCGCATTGTAACGGCATTGCCTGTTAGTCAAGTTGCAGTGGAAAAATTACTTTCGGCATTAAAATACATTTATAATCATATAATGATTTAGGGTCAAACAATGATTTAATTATTACGCGGGATTTATAAAATTCTATTCCTATTTCAAGAAGAAAAAATAACTCAACAATAATTTATATTTATATTATTTGCATGCATTAATGATTATATAATTATTTTTTTAATATTCTCAGTTAAAGAAAAAGTTTCAAATTAAAACTAGAAACTCAAAAGAATGCAGAAATATGTAATAAAATTGCAAGAGCTTTAGTTTATTTCCTGAAACGGTGCTGAAGCTGGTACATCGGGCATTTTTCGGCCCCTGAAAACAATATAAAAAAAAGCTATGTTTTCAAAGCATACAGAAAACCCAGTATAATTTTGCAACAATTAAATAATAAAGCGGTAGAGAAAGAACATCATTATTCTTTTTTTTCAGTTTGAGTACTAAAAATAAATTAAATAATAAATGGTTTACTAAAACTATAAACCTACTACAATAATGACATATTAAATATTCTGACACTTAGTTGTTTTTATTTACAGTATAATTTTATTTTGGACTCAAATTATAATTTAATTTCAAAACTCTATTAGATTTCCATTTAAAACTCTAACGAGACAATAGAGACTCGTTATTTTTTTTAAAAAATCTTCTCCTAACGATCTTTAAAACACTTTCAGCACAAAGTTTCTTCTTAATTTAATTTTAATAAGTCAATAAAATTAATTTCAAATTGTGTGTCTGAAAAGGAACCTTCCCATATTTACACTAAATCATAACAATAAGGTCAAAATTTACAGAATTATTGATAATATTTAAGAAGTTTCAGTCCTTTCTTGTGTTACGTATTGATTTGCGATGAAACTTATCGAATAAAATGTTTTCGTATTTCGTAAAATTCTCTAGTTTTTATTAGTGTTCATGTTAATTATTTGACGGTAGCGGGTGCGTAATGAATTATTTTTAACTTAAGTATTTGTGTTTTATGGTTTTTTTTCAATCTGATGCTGTCTGCTGGACCTCACGGTATGCACTTTGTTTCTCCACTATACTTATTAAATTTAATTACTCTCAATCTTAATGTTTTATCCTTTCGGTTGTTTCATCTTTTCACTTTAATCCCCTCACCATAGTTTAATGAAATGGAGATAATGTAGAATATCTGTCGAAACAACAGTTTATTTTAGAGCAACATTTCTGAAATTATGCCTTTTTACATTAAATGATTAAGAAGGTTTTAAAAGTTTCAATGCCAAAACTTAATTTATATCAGTAAACAAAACTACATTCCTTTACTAATCAAATCATTATAGCAACAATATACATTTCAGACTAAATCTCATAACTCTTCCATATTTTTTTTATACAAAAATTATTCTTTATTTGGATAATTACAATTATCAAATCAATCCGATTATTACTTTCAAAATTATACACATATTATGCAAGTCTGAGAATACCCTATCAGAATGTTGAGTTTCTTATAACGATCAAAACTTCATTTGCTGAGTAAAATAAACTGCATTTTCTGTGAATTTTATTTCCCACACAAAACTTTCGCTTATGAATATTTTATCTAAGCTCAGAATCTTGCTGGAAAGCTGGAGAAAAGTCTTAAGATACTCTTTTCCTTTCGCATCGTTAAAGTAAAGCTTCAGATGAGTAATGGAAAACTCAAAAACTTTGCAAATCAGAGAAAGCTGTTCACTATGAAGATTTAAAAAAAAAAATACTACTGTTTTACTTCAGTTCGTGTAAGTAGCGCGAGAAAATCTCCAAATTGTACTGGGAATAAAACCCTGTTATCACTTTATTACTCTCAGCGACGACAAAAGAGAAAATTCATTTTGTTGAGAAGTTCTTTCTGACTTGAGATGTTTTCTTAGCAACTGTTTGCTTAAAAAGTTCGAATAACTCAACTGGCTCTGACGAGTTACCAGCTAAATTATAGATTATGATTTAAACACTATTTTTTGAGCTCATATTTCAAAACCTTTTTCATGCAGACGTTCCAATTACTTTTGTGCTGTAAATCTACTATGCATACTCTCAATTTCAAGAAAAACTATGTTTGTTATTGTAAGTTCTAGTACATGATAAATAAATATCTATCATTGATGGTACTGAGTTATTTAAAAACATCATATTATTGCCGTGAGTAGTAAACAATTTCTCTGTGTAGGATGCAAGTTATCAAATCTTATAAACGATTCAAGCCCCCTTAGTATTGGGAAAGCTCCTGCCAATCAACTACATGATAACCCTCAGGGATTACGCATGATAGCTTTAGCAAGATTAGCTTTTCGCTTGAATTTTTTTTAAATGCTATTGTTTTACTTTAGTTGGTGTAAGAAAATTGTGCTGGATATGAAACCCTGCTATCACTTTATTACCCTCAGCGTCTACAAAAGAGAAAATTCATTTTGTTGAAAAGTTCTTTCTGACTGGAGATCTTTTCCTATCTACTGTTTGCTTAAAAATTTCAAGATGGAATAGCTCAACAAGATCTGACGAGTTACCAGTTAAATTGCAGATTATAATTTAAACACCATTTTTCTTGAACTCATATTTCAATACCATTTTCATATAGACGTTCCAATTACTTTTGTGTTGTAAATCCATTATGCATACTCTCAATTTCATGGAAAATTTAGAGAAATCAAAATAGAGAGCTGTTGATGATTTTAATGTTCTTTTAACGGATAGTTTATAATGTTTCGATATTTTTATTATAAAATAGAATATACATATATACAGGGTTATTCATAATTCTCTCCGGGGTTTCGAAGCGTTATAGTAAAAAAAAGAAGACGAATATTAAAAAAAGAAACATATGAAATTATTCCGAAACTATTCAAGTTTTACTTACATACATAACATTTTATNCATTGAAATTTTTTCTCTATTTGTTTTTTAAGTTTGATAGGGTAGTGATGAAATATATATATATATATATATATATACTTCATTGCAAGTCTATAACTAATTAGTATTCAATGTTACGATAGCTCTACATTAAAATCTATTTTCAACATTTCTCTGCTCAGCAACATTAAACACTAGCATATACGTCATTTGGTTTACTTTAATTTCCAACGGATTTTTTGGCTTTAAATTTTTAACCAAATTATTTGAATATTATGCGATATCGTGAGGTCATCTTTATTGACTTTTCTTTTGGCAGTGTCTCTTTTCGATAATACGGCTCCTGTTCTACAAAGCGTTGAGAAAATACTCACTTTTGATTAGGCAGGTGAGGGATTCCCATGGCTTATCCTTAATATTACTATATGGAATTTATTATGTTATTTAAAAAGTCATTTGTCGCAGAAAAAGAGCACGTTTGACTCGTAACGCGGGAATAATAGTTTCGAATAGAGCATACGTCAGGTTAATTTATACTTGCACGCATCTTAAAATTTTCTCTTTTTAAAAAACAATATCTATGAAAATTTTTTAAACATTAATTATAATTATTTCTCTGCTTTAAGAACTAATTCAAAATTAATGTATGATAATATTTTCATGCAATTTACAATATTCATGCAATTCAAAAAGTTCCAATTTGGAAATATGCCATTTTAAATTTCAACTAACATTTGTGTTTTAAACGATTCAAATTTATAAAAAAATTTTGTTGTAGCCACTTGAAATGTTTGAAAGGAAAAAATATTTATAAATGAAAGGTTTTTGTCTTACCAATTTGACGTATACAATTTTATGTTTAGCAAAATGTTAATTTTTTAAAAATTATTTTTTTAAGCAATGCAATTTTCTTACCAAAGTGGATAAATAACAATACTAAAGTTATCAACAGCCTTATTAAACAATGCAATTTATTAATTAACTTTCACACTTACCTTTATCTGATAATTTCTTTTATTCGCTTAGTTATTTGTAATAATTTTATTTTTCCTCTGCGGAAAAATCAATCACTTAATATTTCTATTTGTATAATATTAAGACTTATCTCAAATAGTATTAGTCTGCTGGGCCGACCATCGTGTAGTAAATGATAAAATGAGAAAGATATAAAATCATTTTAATAGATGGCTAATTAGTTCCAAATAGGAAACGAATGGTGATGCAAGAAATTGTCTGAAATTCTACGAGGGTGCATTTAAAGTCTACAACAATTTAAACAGGCATAGATTTTTTATACTTTATATACTGATGTTGATGATCCTGCAAATTGGACTTAGTCCGCAGCCTATTAAAATGATTTTAAAATTTATGCTTTTCCTTGACACACCACGGCCAGATTATTTATTTCTTTTGTCTTCAAGATATGATTGATACAATTGATTCATATTAAAACTATTGACTTACAGTAGTTTACGAAGCACATAGTAATTCATATGTCATTAAAATATTTCTTTTAGAAAAAAACCCTAATAATCTATTTAACTTTCATAGTCACAGTAAACCAAAAAAAAAAATTACTAATTCGAATAAATATTTAACTTTTCATTAAATACAGTAGACACGTTACATTAATAATCTTTCTAGCTATTTCATAAAAAAATTTTGTTATTTTTTTTACTTTAAACACCCAGAAATAAATTAGTTTAAATCATTGAGATTTTAGGAAAATCGAATTTATCATTAATGATTATTTTCGATACAAGAAACAGTTTAATTCGCCAAACAAATAAACAGAAGCAAACTTAGTAATTAAACCGCAATTCAGAAAACTGCTTAACTTCAGTTTAAACAAAACAATAAGTTAACTTAATGTTGAATCACCGGCTCAAGGCAGTATTTATATCTTTTATATCAAATATTTATTGTAAATAAAATGAAATTTTCAATTAAGCATGAAGTTTAATCATCGAAAAGAAAAATTATTATTTAATAATTTAAAAAAAAATATTTTTTGAAAAACTATTTTTTATTCATTAAATACAATTCGCATGAAGTACAATGCAAAAATAAAAGAGAATTGTCATCCTCTTCATTTAGTTTCGTATAAATCAATAAAAAAATGTAAGCAATTATTTTTCTTTTCAAGTTCCAAATGAAGATTTATCAAAAAGACACAAATTATCTTTCTTCGTTCGTGCTCAAAAAGTAGTTTTGTATTTCGAAAATCATTTCTGTTCTTCCTTTTTCATCACTTTCAAGAACGCAGTCATATTTGAGAAGTGATTCATAAAAATTTCCTTCCAAATAGGCTGCTGTAAACGACACATTTTTTCCATCTAAAGAAACAATTTAAAAGGTATTGACAGATTTTCGAGAGCTCTTTTCAAAACAAATGATAGAAGATTTAGTAACCCTAGCAACCAATTTCTGTCAAGAGTATATTGCTTTATTTCGCCTGTATTTATCATAGGAAGTGTGGAAATAATTTTTAGACAGATTATTGATCTTTTCAATGTACTTATGTTTTTGAACAAATTAAAACAGCAAGAAAACCCCTTAAGTTCTAAAACTAAAGACTTTGAACGTAATAGATCTTTATTTACAGTTTTTTCCTTTGTAACTGTCCATTTTAATTGGCACCTATAGTGTGAGAGGACTACAACCATAATAAACAAACTCTAATTTTTTTATTTAAGAAAAATGCAATTTATCACTCTGTTTTATTTACTGAAATATTACTATTACTTAGTAGTAATAATAAAATCTGTCCGAACCAAATATGTGATATACAATCGTCATATACATAGTAAATAAACTGTACTTACAACAGTTTATATCAAAGGACATACTTTATGATAGTAAACTTTTTTTTGTGCAATAAAAATTTCATTTTAGGTCAATTCTTTTAATGTAAATTTTGGAAATAATTTTTAGGCTGACTACACTGGGAAACAAATCTTTTGTTACCTTTTACAAATACTTGATCTCGCCTAATTCAGGTGCGGGGATTTTTTTTAAATCAAAAATTAGTTTTGCTAAGTTAGAGATTTTTTAAAGGACATTTTTAGCTTACTTTGTACATACAGAGTGTCCCAAAACTCATGGCATAGGGGGTAATAGAGCACAAATCACCATACAATCCATGCTATAAAAAGATTGTTCACAGCAGCTGTCTTTATTGGCTCTGTGGATCACCGATGAGATGAATGCGTTCTCAAATCAGAAGAAGACTGAGATGTAATATATGTATGGAACAGCAGGCGGCAATGGAAGGGAACCTCAAATATTGTACCCAGAGCGTTTTTCAGACGCGTCCCTAATGCATGGCTATTCAACGACTGCACCTATAATTCTACGAAAGGGATTCCTTTTCAAGTCATGCAGGATACTGAACGTAGCAAGAGTGTAAGAACGTCATCTGTGTTATCGCATCAGCGAGAGGCCTAAATCTAGCACTGTCCCAAGCTGTTACGGTGCGACGAATGGGGCGAGATGAAGAAATGCATTCTTACGATGCGAAGAGAGGCCTGGAACCATCGGATTACCAGACGCGTATCGATTTTATCACGTGGTACCTCCAACAGACGGCTGTGGACTCGGAATTTTGTGAGCATGTGCTAGTCACTGACGAATGCACATTCACACACGAGGGCAACTGAACTGTGTGGGCAACTGAAAACCCGTAAGCACTAAGTTCATATTTGTACCAGCGATGTTTCGTGCTAAATGTTTGGGCCAGAATCATGCGCGATCAATTGATTTGACCATACCTATAATGCTAACACGCATGGATGAGGATCCATCCTTGTGATTTTGCAAGACGTATTGCCAGAACAATCAAACCATGCTCCAGCACACATCATACGTCGTATATGGTTCCAACACAACGGAGTATCAGCCAATTAAAGGTGGATGTACGTAACATCTCAGATATCTGGGGAGATGGATACATCGTGGCGGTTCAATGAACTTTCCGATTTGTCATGTCTGGACTTTTTCTTCTGGGGTCATATGAAGATCCTCATCTACGACGATGTTCCCATAGATTCTGCTGAATACCATATGTCCCACATATCCGTAGTTGTTGACACCATAAGAGAAATGACAGGTGTTTTCGACAGGCGTTTTCGGTGGTCACTCCTTTGACGGTGTCAATTCTGCGTTAATGTTGGCAACCGCAATTTTGAGCAGTTCCTACAATGGGGGACTTAGTGTTGTCTAATTTCATTTAGTTGAATGAAATGTTTATCTTCATTTCATTGGTTTCTTTTAATTTCATCTATGTCTGTTTTGTTTCTCATCATTTCGCGACACAGCATGTATCGTGCTTAGAGCTTTATGATTTCCGTTTTCTGACTATAGATTCAATGTTGATTTGTGCTTGTCAAGTCTTCTATCACCCCAAACATACGTACAATGAGTATAATATATATATANAGAAGTCAATTTGACCAGGTAATCCAAAACATTGCTAGATGACTTCCTATTGTTTGGCAGTAAGCTATTGTTACCAATCAATCTAAAGAAAAACTTTCAAATTCTTATTTTTAATCAATATATATGAAATGTTCCTTCACTGGTTGGTTTACCCTAGTTGTTTATTTATTTATATAATTGTTTATTTATTAATAAATTGTAGGAGGCGTAGATCGTTTCATTGCAGTCAAGAGTACCACTTCTGCCAAACTTATTCAATAGAAGAACTTTGTGAGAAATATCGACGATTCTGTCCATTAGGAAGGGATAATAAAACTTTATTTCCTTTAGTAAGATTTTCTATTGTTTTGTCTTAATGAATATATGAAAGTAATTGAAAACTATTGACTTTTAATACCCGGTATATCTAAATATTGAGACGTTAAATATGGAAATAATTCTAAAAAATTCTGAATAATTTTTTAAAAGCTGTGATTCAAGCTAAATATATGTTTATTCCCTCCAAGGGGGTTCACCATCTTGAATTTACTGAGGATAGTGAATCACATTCCTAAATGTTAAATTTCCTGTAAATCAAGTCGAAATGTAAAATCTGAAAAGCTAGAGCAGCAGTGGTATGGCAGGGGCCCACAATTTTTTAAAATGATTTCTTGAAATAATAATATACCATGTTCGTTTTGAAGCATCTGCTTAAGTTATTACCTTGTTTCTCCAAAAAGGGCTTATTTTGATTTTTGTTTGTATTTTCCTGCTATTATACTAATCGATATTAATTTCAATTGATTATTCAGGTAATAATGCGCTGGTTTAAGGAACATAAAATTTGACCCCTAGTAAAAAAATCCAATTATGTTGTTTTTTCTAAAATTCTCACAATGATTTAAGATACTGTATTTTAACCCATTGAATCAAAATAAAAATTGTAGTCACGAAGTGTTAAAAACGGTTTTATGTAAGGAGGAAGCACTTTAAGCAATAATATAGATTTATATAGTAAAATAAAAATAAAGTTATTCCTAAATTAAAGTTTAACTACTGACGTTTTTTCCTCTAGTTTTGGCATTTATAGCTTTGTTTTTCGTTGTTTCTCTGATACCAATTACTCGTGATAAAACTTTGCCTTAAGCTCTTACAAATTTCGAAATCTTTGTTCATATATGTGGTAAAAAATAAATATGGCTTCCTGCTTTCTTTCTATTAGACATTACTTGAGATTCGATGAAATTTTTTTAAATTTTTATTTTAACTCACAAATGTCCACTATCGTCACATTGGTACTATTTGACTTTCAGAGAACATGCCTACATTTCGTTAGGTGGCCAAATAAATTCTTCGCTATCGCATCTAGTTCGATAGGGAAATAACTTTGATATGCTAAAGACAGTGCCAAAGCTACACAGTCCAGCCACATTAATATGACCACCACCTACTTTCGACGTCAACGTGAAATAACCAATCACTGAAGGCAGGTGGTAGCGCATTACAGTGGAGTGTATACAAAGGATGTCCTAGGGCATCGGAAAACATTTCAATCGTTGGTGTAAGGCAGAAACGTAGCGATTTATCCGACGTCCAAAAGTGCATGATTATTGGTTTTCGGGCCAAAGGTGGAAGCTTTTCGGAAACGGTTAATTGTGTGAACTGTTCGCTTGACGCTGTGGTAAAAGTATATCGTGCATGGCAAAATGGCACTATCCAAAATCAGCGATGTAGCACATGTGGTGCACCACGGGCTATAGATGACAGAGGCGAACAAAGGCTATAGAGATGCGTTCGGGCGAATAGACGTGTAACGGTTGAGCAACTGAACACCCAGATGCACCTCGGGGCTACCAAGAGTGTATTCTCAACAAGGGTTCAACGAACGTTGCCGTGCATGGGCCTGCGCAGCAGATGCCTGGCTAATGCTTTTGACAGCAAGCAAGGTGGCCACATTAATGTGACTGGACTGTGTATTTCATTATCGGATAAGAGAAGCATGTTTCGACAAATAGTTCAATAGAAGCGTAGAATTTTTTATTTAAATATCTAATCCGATAGAAAATAACTCGGATACAATAGCTCCAGTATGAGAGTATTTCACTATCGGATAAGCGAAGTTTATTTCAGCAATTGGAGTATATTTCGGTATTGTAGAATAAAATTTTTCATTATCCCACTAGTCTGATAGGATAATAACTCAACTTTGATACAATTACACCAGCATTATAGCTACTTCATTATAAAATCAGAGGCTTCAGATGGCACGATAAGAAGCCATAGTAGACGCCCAGATTTTTTTGAAGAGAGAGAGCTCAAACATTTACGACTTTGTGCTCCAAATTTCTGAAATGCTAATGGTAAATTTAAAAAAAAAGCCTGCTTTTGTACTAATGAATGGATCATTTTTGTATTTCAGGTTCCATCTAAAAGTGACGAGGTAAGAGATTTAAATTTTAAAGAAATTCCGTGGGATTTACAAACAGAAGAAACTCACTCAGAGGCACTTATAGCGGAATGCTATAAGGATTTAGATGGGCAACGATACGTTTGTAGGTATGTTACTTTAAAAGAAGTCGTTGTCGGTTAAGAAAAATTGGCCAAATCTGGGTTATTCGGGTTTCACTTTTTTCATTTTCAGCTATGTAAATAAATATTATCAAACTCTATTTGAATGTTTAATTAGCCCATTAGTTTCAAGAATAAGTAATACTTGATTTTGGAGGTTGCATCAAATGTTCTTTTTTGAAGGAAAGCCAGTATCTGGTTTTATCTATCCTGGGTGGATAAACCTGGGTATATATTAAAAAAAATCGTTATTTTTTACTATTGAATTATTTTTTGTTATTGATTTGTATTGTCATTAAATTAGTACCTACATAATTTAGTATCATTAAATTAATGCTACACTGATAGGCATATATAAGATTAAAAGCAAAGTAAGTAGTTTTGAACATAATATTTTTGAAATTTCATTTTGGAACATAATATTTTGGCTAATTGGATGGACAGATTGCTGCGGGTTATTTCGCCTCAATTTTAGAATGAAAATTTTAACAGTGTATAAACTTTGGTATATTCGAGGTATTTTTAAGGTTTGCTCTTAAATATCAAGAACCAAGATATTTTGAAATTGCTCGGAATATTTTGTGTGTTTTAATGTAAATTTTTTTTTTGTTGAGAATCTGTAGAAATTCCTGCTGAGATTGAGAATGCTGAGATTTTAACAATAAATATTTTCAGAGATATAAATCACTTGCAATCTTCAAACTTTGTACAAGATTGTTTTGTATTATGTGTGTTAATAAAACACGAGTAATCACGAATTACAATAAAAGGACTCGAGAGAGAATGGTCTGCTTTCAAGACTCAAAATTTTTTTTCTCTATGACATAGCATAAATATTCTTTAAATTATTTTCAGCAAACCTTACCTTCAAGTTCCATTGGTCGTTGGATTTAACAGTCAGCCAAATTACTGCTACGTCATTGACTCTCAGACGGAACAACCCAACGCTACAGAAACTACTTATCCAAAAAATATTCGTAAGTCTGCATTACTTTTTTTATAAGAAAATCTTTGAATTTTTAAAATTATAATTATTGAAGGGTACTAATAGCTTTTTCGCATACTTTACCTAGTCTTCATCTATAATTCCACTGCGAGCCGTATTTTAACAGGCAAGTTGTACGGGCTGTGGCAACAGTTTCAATAGGTGGTTATTACACGTTATAGCCATTCAAATTTTAACTTAATCGCAGATATATTCAACAATAGATAGAAGGCGGAGATGGCTTAGAGAATAGAGTGTTAGTCTTCTAATGAGGTGATACAGGTTCGAATCCTAACGGTGACTGCCTAATACAAAATCTGTTCCCGGCTCGCACTGAACATTGATGCTGGCGTAAAATATCCACATAGGTTGACGGATCATGGATTTGAATTCCCATGCTGTCTGACTTACCATGTGACGTTTTAGTGAATCTCCTCTTTATGTAATACAAATGTGGGTTTGTTCATTTGAAAGACCTCCACGAATGTTAGTTTGTCTCAACGTTTGATCCCGGAATTCCTTTGTTTTCTGAGTTGGAGATCACAAGGTTACGGGTTTGAACATTGATAGTCATAAACTCAGAATTGGATCTGCTGTTCAATACTGGTTGTAAAATAAAAATGGATAAAATATGATTTTTAAATTGAGAAAACTTTGAAATGAACCAAATGGAAATTTTAAATTGGTAAAATTCAAGTCTGGTTAAATAATATATGTTTCATACATGTTAAATGTATATATGTTAAATAAGATATGTTTTATTCAGTTGTTCTTTTGAAATTTTACCGGTAAAATTGCTACAGGATAATTTTAGTTTTTAATTTCATTAGATGATAAGCTTGAAACTCATATTTTTATCTTAGAATTTTCTAAATTATCCTTAACTTAGGAAAAAAAACATTCGTGAGAGTGAAAAGTTAAGAGAAGCAGCCATAAATTAATCTAAAGATATTTGGAAAGTGTAAATCTTTGAAATATCAAAGAGGCCCCATCCCCTGATTTCTGCGCTTACCAACACCCAAAAATAAGACAACAACAGGAAAACCAAAAATTATTTGAGTTTCTTGTTAATTTGTGCTCGTTAATTGCATACTTATTTATTATAGTTTAGCTTTGTTTTTATGCTAGCACTCTGTTTAAAGTAAAGCTCTTAAAATATGCAACATAACATCCTGGCAAACATTTGACATCTAAGCATTTAATTTAAGTTATATACAATATGAATTTATGCATAGAAAATTATAAATTTCAGTATTCGTAGATATAGCATATTCTTTATTTTCACATAAACTAATAGCACCTTTACTGTAACATAAATTTGTAAAATGAATTAAAATTAAAGTAAAAAAAAAACACAAACTGTTCATAAAACGTGTCACACTTTTATGCTATGTTATTAAGCATCAATACAACTGAAATAAAGTTGCAGATTGTTGTATTACCGGCTTAAATTATTATTGAGCAAAATTTAAACAAAAACAGTTTGTTTTTATGAATCGTTAACTTACAACCTTTCATTTACGTTCAAATTATAGATGAATTAGCTTTAGCTTTTTGCCCATAACGATAAAGAAAAACTCATGTGTTTCTAAAAATATACACTTTAGTGAGGTAGTTAATATTGTTCAGGATCAAATAAAACTTAATTATAGAATGAAAAGTAATCAGTAGAAATCTTCTTCTTGCAATGCTATTAGATTTAGACCAGTGGTTCCCAAATGGTGTTCCCTAGAACCTTGGGGCTACGTGGAAGGGTCATAGGAGTTCCGAAAATTTAGATTTTTAAAACCTGTAATCATTTGTGAAACTTGTATTTATATCAAAACAATAAACCATAATTTCCTAGATAGTTTGGTTATTTTTATGTAATTACTTGAATATAAAATATATGGCTAATGAAAAAAGAAATGGAAAAACTTGTATTTGTATTTCTCGCCGAATTTTCCAACATAAAATGACCATATTAAAAAAAACGAATTATATTTTTCTGAGAACTATTCTCAACGTTTGTAAGAGATCTGTTTCGATAACCATAATGAACTCATTTTATTTATTTTCAGCTAATATATGCACCAAAAATAAATTCAGAACTAGAACTAGATGCCACTGCAGGCCTTGAGATTTCAACTGTTTGTCATAAAACTTGAAGAGAATGAGATAAAACGTTTATTTGATAAACTATTATAAACGATATTGATATAACAATTAAAAGCTATATTGATATAACGATTATTGAAAAAATTTCTTTCCTCAATATGTTCACGGTTGCTCATGCATTTTGTTAATATGTTTTGGGTTCCACGGTCGTAAAAAATTAGGAACTGCTGCTTTATATTATAGAAAGCAATGTTTTTAACAACTAAGCATTGTTTAAGCTTGTAAGAATGAAATCGAATTCAAACATTTCTCTTTTTCATAATCTTTTTTTTAAATTTCTTTGTAGGTTTTATACTTTCGTTCGAATTACAACCAGAGGAATACCTTTATTATAAGGATGAGGTTAAGATTTCAATTGTCGTTCATGACAGAAAAATGATAGTTAATCCTTATTCTGAGGGTGCAAATTTAAAAGGTGGAATGAGATACAGAGCCTTTGTTTCCATGGTAAACCATATTATTATTGTTAATGTTGTCTTTATATAAAATTTATTTCATTTAATGCTTATTTCAGAGCAATATGAGTTTCCTATGCAAATTTAAAATTTAAACCTTGAACTTCGATGATTTATTCAATATAGATATTTTCGTATTTACGAATTTATTTGTTAAATGTAATTGGCTTCAAATTGATTCATAATACCGTATTAATTTGCAATAAATATTTTGATACTAAATAATAAACAGTTTGTGGCGTAACTTCCACTACGAAAATTAAACATCAATTCACTGGTATATAAGACATGCTAACTTGATTCAATCACGAGGTACCTTTTGACAGAAAAAGGTTGACACTGTCGATAACCCCGCCCCCACATTGGTGACCTCCGGACGTGATTTGAATAAGCTGTAACGCCCACTTCGATCTGATAACGCCTACTTCGTTGGATGGTCCACATTGACTTGCTACTTGTGATTGCGACATTATCTACCTCCTCACGCTGTTGGTACTCAGTCACGTCTCGATTAAACACAACGTCTGCCTGCATACACTCGACTGCTAATAGCAACACAGGAGGGACTACGACTGTGAAGTTAATTCACCTCTCACAGTCAGCACTCAAAAACCCGGTGACCGTAATACCAGCTCTCCCGGTCTTTCACAAGTACGGCAGCTAGTGGTATCCGTTCATTGAATTCTATCACTGATAAAATTCTGGTGGAGGAGTATTGTGGCGTAACTACCACAACGAAAATTAAACATCAATTCACTGGTATATAAGACATGCTAACTTGATTCAATCACGAGGTACCTTTTGATAGATGAAGGTTGGCACTGTCGATAACTCCGCCCCCACAAGTTTGTTCAGATAAACGGAGCACCTAGAATAACTTTTTGATCCTCATGATCGGATTTTCACGTTATGGGACTCAATCTTAATTGTTCACGAGGGGACCTCAAATATGCTAATTAATTAGCGCAGATGATATTTATTGATTCGAAAACAGACATAAAAAACTCTCTCCGAATAAACATACCTTTTTTTTTCGGGGGACTCGGATTTCTGACTCCCAAAATATAAAAGGGTAGCTGCAATCCATGAAATATTGTCCCAGTAATTTGGTCCGGCTAACGATCCAAAGTTTGGACCCATTAATGTTAATTTTACTTTTCGCTCATTTCGGCATGTCTAGAGAACGTTTTAATTGAATTTACATATTTTTGCACTTAATTATAAAATTTGTTTGTTCAAAGCTAATTCTAAGCAAAAAAAANTGAGTTTCCTATGCAAATTTAAAATTTAAACCTTGAACTTCGATGATAAATTCAATATAGATATTTTCGTATTTACAAATTTATTTGTTAAATGTAATTGGCTTCAAATTGATTCATAATGCCGTATTAATTTGCAATAAATATTTTGATGCTAAATAATAAACAGTTTGTGGCGTAACTACCACTACGAAAATTAAACATCAATTCACTGGTATATAAGACATGCTAACTTGATTCAATCACGGGGTACCTTTTGATAGATGAAGGTTGGCACTGTCGTACTTTGCTCCAATTTCTATCAAGTCAATAACTCCACCCCAATATTGGTGACCTCCGGACGTGATTTGAATACGCTGTAACGCCCACTTCGATCTGATAACGCCTACTTCGTTTGATGGTCCACATTGACTTGCTACTTGTGATTGCGACATTATCCACCTCCTCACGCTGTTGCTACTCAGTCACGTCTCGATTAAACACAACGTCTGCCTGCATACACTCGACTGCTAATAGCAACACAGGAGGGACTACGACTGTGAAGATAATTCACCTCTCACAGTCAGCACTCAAAACCTTAATACCAGCTCTCCCGGTCTTTCACAAGTACGGCAGCTAGTGGTATCCGTTCATAGAATTCTATCCCTGATAAAATTCTGGTGGAGGAGTATTGTGGCGTAACTACCACTACGAAAATTAAACATCGATTCCCTGGTATATAAGACATGCTAACTTGATTCAATCACGAGGTACCTTTTGATAGATGAAGGTTGGCACTGTCGATAACTCCGCCCTCACAAGTTTGTTCAGGTAAACGGAGCACCTAGAATAACTTTTTGATCCTCATGATCGGATTTTCACGTTATGGGACTCAATCTTAATTGTTCACGAGGTGACCTCAAATATGCTAATTAATTAGCGCAGATGATGTTTATTGATTCGAAAACAGACATAAAATACTCTCTCTGAATAAACATACCTTTTTTTTCCGGGGGACTCGGATTTCTGACTCCCAAAATATAAAAGGGTAGCTGCAATCCATGGAATATTGTCCCAATAATTTGGTCAGGCTAACGATCCAAAGTTTGGATCCATTAATGTTAATTTTACTTTTTGCTCATTTCGGCATGTCTAGAGAACATTTTAATTGAATTTACATATTTTGCACTTAATTATAAAATTTGTTTGTTCAAAGCTAATTCTAAGCAAAAAAAATACTTTTGGCAAATATTTATTATTATTATTTTATTTAATAGTAGTCGAAAATATTTCGAATTATAAGGCATACAATTATTCATCATTTAAAAGAGTGCAATTTTAAATGGAGAAAGGCAAAATTTGAGAGAAAATCGGCCGAGTAGTTCCTGAGAAATCGTATTTTTTAAAAAAATCACTATTTTAATATTCGATTTCTTTGGAACTACATGTTCGCATTTTTTATTTAGCCATATAAAATTGCATTCTTTAAAATGGTGTGAGAAATGTATACCTCACAATTTAAAATTTCTTCGGTCATTATTAAATTTGAGTTATTCAGAGTCTTTTTTGCTCAGTGTTCCTAAATTTTACACTTGATTCCAAAACAAACTGCTCATTGTCGCCTTTATAGTAGACCTGGTGCAGTACAAAAAATTATAGACTGCTGCATATGTAAATGATTTTATGGTTTAAAATTCAGATTTATTTAAATTTAATAATTTATTTAATAACAGTTTACCCATGCATTAGATAAACATAATATTCTATGGCATTAAAATTAAATGAACTAAAAACTTTTAAACTTCTGAATTGTAGAATATGTTACCGTCAGCTAAAAACATGGAAAGCTGTAAGTAAAGTAAAGTAATGTGATGAGTAGTTAAAGATAAGATGTGCAGCAATATTAAATGCAAAATCTGAAATTTTTTTTTTTATATACTAGTAGGTTCTGGTCTCTGCTCACTTCGCCAAAATAATTGATTTTTAAATTTCCTTTTTCCATCGTATTTCTTGTACATTTTTTTATACTCCTTTGTACTGTTAAGCTAAGGCTCCTAGTTTTTGCACAGAAAAACAAATTTTAGCGTTAAATTAAGCATGCTAAATAGTGGCTGCTCTTGCGATTTGTTATTATGGACCGATAATTAATACTTTTTCTTGGCAGTGATGAATGATAAACAATTATGGATCGAATAAATTTTAAATCGGAAAAAGCTTGTAGTTTGAATGTTTATCTTACAGCGAATGTCGGAAAATGTGACAGATTGGTGTTCAAAATATTCTTACATTTTTAATGCTTGTATGCCGATTTCATAATGATAAATCTTATATCTAAAAAAAAAGACTTGTGTGAACATTTACTTTGTGGAGATACTGGGGTTATATTTTTTAGGAAGAAGATATTAGCCTTCCTCATCCTTATGTTACAGACTGCGTAGATTACCTTGCCCTGTGGAGAAATAATAACGGCACAGGTCCTTTAAATCAACAGGTATATATATGATCAATAATATTATAGTTAGCATAATTATGCTGTTGCAATTATGTTTTATTGCATCAAAAATTCATTAGTAAAATGACACATTTTTGTAATCATTAATTATTGTATGACTCTACTTTTCTCTGCATATTTCTATATTAAAAATTACCCAAACTAGATTCCGAACTCACCATTTTGTGTTTTCACGTAGAGCCTGTTGCTCTTCTGTCATTAGTTCATCCTCGCAGACTCGCGGCTTTGCGACTCTCCTGTGATGATTTGTTAAAATATGGAAAACAGTTTGCTAATTCTCCTTTTGAAATTTAAATGGACGAATTAAAAAGCAAATTACTTAACATTGTAACAGAAATTTTGGTTTCATTGTGAATAAACAGAAATGGTAAAAATAGAGAAAATATACTGTACAGATGAAATGTATGGTACCTATTATCTATAAAAAGGAAAATTATATTAATATTTATTAAAAATACATTTTGGCATAAAAGTAGGGATAAATCTGTCTTAAAAAGTGCTGTACAGAATTTTTTATTAGAGCAATTAGTTATATAGAGAAAATTAGTTAGTTATTATTAGTTTTATATAGCTAATTATTTATAGAAAATGTGCTAAAAGCAAAATCGTCATCAGGAGACACAGGTATGTTAAGTCAGAAAAAATTACTACTCCAACAAAAAGCTTGTTTTTGTGTGAGAATTTCTTACCAAAACTATCATCTATACTATTTAATTTATATATCTTAGTTTGTTTTCACACAAAGATGGATGACAAATTAATTACAATTATATAATGATCTGATCTTTTGATTAATTTTTTCTTCTGTACGTAAGTCTTATTTAGTGCAAATTTTTACTGAAGGTAGAGGTTTTGAGATTCGAAAGACTTCCAGTCTTACCTTGTTTTTAGTGAACATCTGATTGGGGGAGGAGATATTGACGTCCTTAATATTTCCTGTTCGTTTTCACGAATGAGAGAAAAGTCTCAATTAAAGAGTTTCAAATAGTTTTTGGTCAAATGTCTTAAAAGAGGGTTGGTGGATCATAAATTTCACTTTGGATACTTGGATAGGTTAAAATATTTTAACCTTTGATCACCACCAACGATGATTGATTTCTTAATTTTAAGGGGGTTAGATTTTTAAGGACAACTAAAAAGATTTACTAGATTTATGAGGGAGAATTGAGCATAAAAGAGATGAGGCGTATTCGAGTAAAAAATTGGAAAAACCTTATAAAAATAAAATTGCAAATATCCACTACTTTCTTATTCTCTCATAGTGTATAGATTTTATCCACTTATGAAACCTATAAGACAAACTATGTAACATTCGAATAAAATGATTTTAGTTATTTTAATTTTCTAATCTCACCAACAAGTTGATTTTCTCTGTTAATAATTCACTTCATATTGATAAAGTTATTAAAAGTTATTTAAAGTTATATATTGTTAGTACTCATGGGTGTAGACGAGCGTCACATTTTTGAATCGAATGGTAGGTACAAAAAGAACGATTTCGATTTATTGGTACTTGTACCTTTTATCTGACTTTTGATTAAATTTGCATTGAATAGTTGATTTTTTGTTAGTAAAGACTTAAATTATTAAACATTGCAGATGTGCATTGAGTACTGCGAAATGAAAGATCTAATAATAGCAGGAAAATGCACAGGAGATTATATTGCCTATTCGCACAAAGAGGAATTATGTTCTAATGGTAGGTAATTAATCAAGGAATAAAGGTGAAATAAAATTACATATAAGTTGAAATTTTTATTAATAAAAATAAGCAGCATTCTATAACTTTGTCAATCTTTACATGGAGTTTTCTCGAAACAGTATTTTTCTTCTATGAGCATGTTGAATAAGTTTAAACTGAAATCATAACAACTCAATATATTACAATTGCACCTGATATTTTCATTGTATTTATAGAGCTCATAAGAGAATAAAACCATGTTAAGTAGGTGGAATGGAAATTTGACTGATAATTTATTTTAAATAAATTTTTATGAACTTTTGAATATGAATGAAAAAAAATTTTTCAAATTACTCTTTTATTGAATTTTGTAATTTTGTACAAATATAATTCCGATAATTTTATGGATTTTTTCAGTAACTATTAGACTGTTTTTCATAATTAAAAAGTACCTAAATATAATTTTGCTAGTGATCAGAGTGTTTGGAAATAACATATAAAAGGGTTAAAGAAGATATGGGTGTTGCTTTTAATTTATATAAAAAATAGCAGCATATTTCAGACTTAGGTTGAATTTACTACGAGTTACTACCAGCGATCATTGGAGACTTTGTTAACAATATATATGTATATATATATATATATATATATATATCAGAGTTGGCCAAAAATGTAATCGATTACATTTTTTGATTACAGTAATCAATTACTTGTAATCATGATTACAATTTTCAAAAATTTTGATTACAGCTGTAATCATGATTACAATATTGATTACAGTAATCAATTACTTGTAATCGTGATTACAAAGTTTGATTACAGCTGTAATCATGATTACATAGTCGATTACAGTAATCAATTACTTGTAATCATGATTACAATTTTCAAAAATTTTGATTACAGCTGTAATCATGATTACAATATTGATTACAGTAATCAATTACTTGTAATCCA
>NC_092207.1:58382741-58388661 GCF_043381705.1 Parasteatoda tepidariorum | reverse complement strand
TTGTCCGCCATTGCTTCTGTGGTTAACGTCACGTTGTAATCCAACTGCAGTTGAGTTGGACGGCAATTGTAGTTCAAGATGAGCGTTCGATGACGCATACTATCAAACTCACAAATAGACCAATCAGAGGTTAGCGCTGATTTCCAGCTGACGGCGTCCTGTCCTAAGAAACCAAGCCTTTAGAGCCCAGTCTCTAGACTTCTAGCTAACATAGCGCTGTTTATTAGACGCCTTTTCATAACGTAATTACTTAGTCCATATGTTTTCAACTTAACTTAAGAAAATGAACAGTTAAGTTTTGTTTCTAAAAGTTGTTGTATTGTTTTTGCGTTAAAAATGAAATTCAATTTTTCAAAAACTAACTTTAAGCTAAGACTTAAAAAAATGTTTTAAATAATGCATAATATGAATAAAAGAATACTTTTATCACTTTCACCAAATTAATTATTCACCTGAAACCCTAAGAAAATTCTTGAAACTAAGAAATAAACGAAATGCGTGCTTCTGCACAAATTCTTTAGAATAATATTCAATGTCTTCTCAATGATGGCAAAGAATCAATTTCATGTTTGAGTTTGTTATAAAAGAACCCTCGAAATATACGAAAGCCGCATTTGTACTCTTCAGTATATATCAGAACAGCCTAATTTTAATTTCCTTGAGTAGAAATACTGGAACTAGAAGAAATATAAAGAAAACCTCCAAATTCTAATCTCGGTAATTGTAGTTAGTTCCGGATTACGATTCTGTAAGTTAAGATTTTAAAAGAAATCGATGCTGAAATATGCGAAGGTTGTACGTATGTTGATTTTCCATTTGCGAGATTTGCCTTTGTTAAAGAAATATCATTTATTCAACTGGAAGGTTATCTTTTGAATTTTACGTTTCCTTCCAAATGTTTTAAAAAATAGTTTTTATCAGTAATAAATCTGTACATATCGGCAGTGAATTATACTAGGTCCAATGTTTGCGAAGTGAAGAATTTTAGTTTTTTATGTTGTTTCTCGTTTCAGAATTACAAAGTGCCATTTAAAATTGGTAGATTTGGACAGTTAAATGATGAAATTACTCATAAAACTATGAATTATTTCAGTTTTATTAATTGTGTCTGTATATGCGTTTCAGTTTTGTGCTTGATTTCATAGTGATGATTCTGTGGCGTAACTACCACTACGATTATTAAGCATCAATTCACTGGTATATAAGACATGCTAACTTGATTCAATCACGAGCCATTTAGTCTCATTATGCCAGCTCATCAGACGAGGGAGTGAGATGACCGCTTCGCGGGCAGGTATTCTGCTACACCGTATAACAAGTTAAGTCAATCACGAGGTACCTTTTGATAGATGAAGGTTGGCATTGTCGATAACTCCGCCCCCACATTCGTGACCTCCGGACGTGATTTGAACACGAAGTAACGCCCACTTCAATCTGGTAACGCATACTTCGTCGGATCCACATTGACAGTTGACTTGTTACTTGTGACTGCGACATAATCAACCTCCTCACGCTGTTGCTACTCAGTCTCGTCTCGATTAAACACAACGTCTGCCTACATACACTCGGCTGCTAATGGCAACACAGGAGCGACTACGACTGTGAAGTTAATACACCTCTCACATTCAGCACTCAAAAACCCGGTGACCTTAATTCCAGCTCTCCCGGTCTTTCACAAGTACAGCAACTAGTGGTATTCGTTGATCGAATTCTATTTCTGATAAAATTCTGGTGGAGGAGTATTGTGGCGTAACTACCACTACGAAAATTAAACATCGATTCCCTGGTATATAAGACATGCTAACTTGATTCAATCACGAGGTACCTTTTGATAGATGAAGGTTGGCACTGTCGATAACTCCGCCCTCACAAGTTTGTTCAGATAAACGGAGCACCTAGAATAACTTTTTGATCCTCATGATCGGATTTTCACGTTATGGGACTCAATCTTAATTGTTCACGAGGTGACCTCAAATATGCTAATTAATTAGCGCAGATGATATTTATTGATTCGAAAACAGACATAAAATACTCTCTCTGAATAAACATACCTTTTTTTTCCGGGGGACTCGGATTTCTGACTCCCAAAATATAAAAGGGTAGCTGCAATCCATGAAATATTGTCCCAATAATTTGGTCAGGCTAACGATCCAAAGTTTGGATCCATTAATGTTAATTTTACTTTTTGCTCATTTCGGCATGTCTAGAGAACATTTTAATTGAATTTACATATTTTGCACTTAATTATAAAATTTGTTTGTTCAAAGCTAATTCTAAGCAAAAAAAATACTTTTGGCAAATATTTATTATTATTATTTTATTTAATAGTAGTCGAAAAAATTTCGAATTATAAGGCATACAATTATTCATCATTTAAAAGAATGCAATTTTAAATGGAGAAAGGCAAAATTTGAGAGAAAATCGGCCAAGTAGTTCCTGAGAAATCGTATTTTTAAAAAAAATCACTATTTTAATATTCGATTTCTTTGGAACTACATGTTCGCATTTTTTATTTTGCCATATAAAATTGCATTCTTTAAAATGGTGAGAGAAATGTATACCTCACAATTTAAAATTTCTTCGGTCATTATTAAATTCGAGTTATTCAGAGTCTTTTTTGCTCAGTGTTCCTAAAATTTACACTTGATTCCAAAACAAACTGCTCATTGTCGCCTTTATAGTAGACCTGGTGTAGTACAAAGAATTATAGACTGCTGCATATGTAAATGATTTTATGGCTTGAAGTTCAGATTTATTTAAATTTAATAATTTATTTAATAACAGTTTACCCATAAGTCTTAGAGAAAGATAATATTCTATGGCATTAAAATTAAATGAACTAAAAACTTTTAAACTTCTGAATTGTAGAATATGTTACCGTCAGCTAAAAACATGGAAAGCTGTAAGTCAAGTAAAGTAATGTGATGAGAAGTTCAGGATAAGATGTGCAGCAATATTTACTGTAAAATCTGGAATTTTTTTTTTTAAAATACTAGTAGGCTCTGATCTCTGTTCACTTCGCCAAAATAATTGATTTTTAAATTTCCTTATTCCATCGTATTCCTTGTACAGTTTTCCATATTCCTTTGTACTGTTAAGCTTAGGCTCCTAGTTTTTGCACAGAAAAACAAATTTTAACGTTAAATTAATCATGCTAAATAGTGGCGGCTCTTGCGATTTTTTATTACAGACAGATAATTAATACTTTTTCTTGACAGTGATGAATGATAAACAATTATGGATCGTATAAATTTCAAATCGGAAAAAGTTTGTAGTTTCAATGTTTATCTTACAGCGAATATGAAAAAATGTGACATATTGCTGTTCAAAATATTCTTATATTTTTAATGCTTGTATGCCGATTTCATAATGATAAATTTTATATCTAAAAAAAGACTTGCGTGAACATTTACTTTGTGGAGATACTGGGGTTATATTTTTTAGGAAGAAGATATTAGCCTTCCTCATCCTTATGTTACAGACTGCGTAGATTACCTTGAACTCTGGAGAAATAATAACGGCACAGGTCCTTTAAATCAACAGGTATATATATATGATCAATAATACTATAGTTAGCATAATTATGCCGTTGCAATTATGTTTTATTGCATCAAAAATTCATTAGTAAAATGATACATTTTTGTAATAATTAATTATTGTATGACTCTACTTTTCTCTGCATAAATCCATATTAAAAATTACTCAAACTAGATTCCGAACTCACCATTTTGTGGTTTCACGTAGAGCCTGCTGCCCTTCTGTCATTAATTCATCCTCGCAGACTCGCAGCTTTGTGACTCTCCTGTGATGATGTGTTAAAATATGGAAAACAGTTTGCTAATTTTCAGTATAAGTTTTATATGGATGAATTAAAAAGCAAATTACATTATATTGCAACAGAAATTTTGGTTTTATTGTGAATAAACAGAAATGGGAAAAATAGAGAAAAATATACTGTACAAATGAAATGTATGGTACCTTTTATCTATAACAATGAAAATTACATTAATATTTATTAAAAATAAATTTTGGCATAAAAGTAGGGATAAATGGGTCTTAAAAAGTGCTGTTCAAAATTTTTTATTAGCGCAATTAGTTATATAGAGAAAATTATTTAGCTATTATTAGCTTTATATAGCTAATTATATATAGAAAATATATTAAAAGAAAAAACGTCATCAGGAGACACGGATATGTTTAGTCAGAAAAAATTACATCTCTAAAAAAAGGCTTGTTTTTGTGAGAAAATTTCTTACCAAAATTATCATCGATACTATTTAATTTATATATCTTAGTTTGTCTTCACACAAAGGCGGATACCAAATTAATAGCAATTATATAATGATCTGATCTTTTGATTAATTTCTTTTTCTGTACGTAAGTCTTATTTAGCGCAAATTTGTACTGAAGGTAGAGGTTTATAAGATTCAAAAGACTTCCAGTCTTACCTTGTTTTTAGTGAACATCTGATTCGGGGAGGAGATATTGACGTCTTTAATATTTCCTGTTCGTTTTCACGAATGAGAGAAAAGTCTCAATTAAAGAGTTTCAAATAATTTTTGGTCAAATGTCTTAAAGGGGGGTTGGTGTGTTATAAATTTCTCTTTAGATACTTGGATAGGTTGAAATATTTTAGCCTTTGATCTCCACCAATGATGATTGATTTCTTAATTTTAAGGGAGTTAGATTTTTAAAGACAACTAAAAAAATTTACAAGATTTATCGGAGAGAATTGAACATAAAAGGGATGAGGCGTATTCGAATAAAAAATTGGAAAAACTTTATTAAAATAAAATGGCAAATATCCACTTCTTTCTTATTCTCTCATAGTATATAGATTTTATCCACTTATGAAACCTATAAGGCAAACTATGTAACATTCGATTAAAATGATTTTAGTTATTTTAATCTCATCAACAAGTTGATTTTCTCTGATAATAATTCATTACGCATTGATAAAGTTTTTAAAAGTTATTTAAAGTTATATACTGTTAGTACTCATGGGTGCAGACGAGCGTCACATTTTTGAATCGAATGGTAGGTACAAAAAGAACGATTTCGATTTATTGGTACTTGAACCTTTTATCTGACTTTTGATTAAATTTGCATTGAATAGTTGATTTTTTGTTGGTAAAGATTTAAATTATTAAACATTGCAGATGTGCATTGAGTATTGTGAAATGAAAGATCTAATAATAGCAGGAAAATGCACAGGAGATTATATTGCCTATTCGCACAAAGAGGAATTATGTTCTAATGGTAGGTAATTAATCAAGGAATAAAGGTGAAATAAAATTACATATAAGTTGAAATTTTTATTAATAAAAATAAGCAGCATTCTATAACTTTGTCAATCTTTAAATGGAGTTTTCTCGAAACAATGTTTTTCTTCTATGAGCATGCTGAATAAGATTAATCTGAAATCATAACAACTCAATATTTATTACAAATGTTGTTACAATTGCACCTGATATTTTTATTGTATTTATAGAGCTCATGAGAGAATAAAACCATGTTAAGTAGATGAATTGGAAATTTGATTGATAATTTAGTTTAAATGAATTTTTATGAATTTTTGAATATGAATGAAATAGGATTTTTCAAACTGCCCTTTTTTTGAATTTTGTAATTTTGTACAAATATAATTTCAATAATTTTACGGATTTTTATCTGTAACTATTAGGCTGTTTTTTATAATTAAAAAGTACCTAAATATAATTTTGCTAGTGATCAGATTGTTTGGAAACAACATGTAAAAGGGCCACTTGTGTCCCATCTGCGTAAAAGGGTTAAAGAAGTTATGGTTGTTGCTTTTAATTTATATAAAAAATATCAGCATATTCCAGACTTAGGTTGAATTTACTACGAGTTACTGCCAGTGATCATTGGAGACTTTGCTAATGAATGATATATATATATA
>NC_092207.1:58336480-58382665 GCF_043381705.1 Parasteatoda tepidariorum | reverse complement strand
ATATATATATATATATATATATATATATATATATTTCGGTGAATATAAAAACTTCGTTTAGAGGAAAACAAGCTCTAAAGTTTGTTAAAGTCTATTTTAATGGATAAAATGATTTCACATGAATAATGTGACTACACAACACGTCAAGTTAAACCAAATGTTTTCAAAAGATTATTTTAAACTAACTATAAATATTTTGCTAAAATTTTTATCCATTATCATAATTTCTTTAGTGTATAGTCAATAAAATGTTCCTATCTTAGAGTAATTTATTTTATATTTTTATTTTGTCTGCTTCTCGTAGAAGACTTACAGTTATACGGTAAGTATAGTCCTATTTTAGTATTCAATTTTTAAATTAAATGCTGGACATGTGGGTGAGCATCCCGTGTGATTGACTGCGAAGCCAAGGGTTGCGGGTTTGAATCTCGCTCAGATCAGCATTGATGTTTCTCTGTGTGTGTTGCCTTCTGCTGTGTGAATGTGGCCCACCGTATGAGAGGATCTGTGAAAGTGAGGCGTGGGTAATGCTGCCTGCCTCGGTATCTTAGGATAACAGGTGTCCATCGGGTAACGTTAAATGAGCAACACTTACGGCATCTTCCGAGGCGAAGAAACAGAAGTCCCAAATTAACTTTGATGTCATATCTCTGATGCAATTACAGTAACTAAAAGCTACATTCTTTATATCTCTACACACACCATACTTTTGTGATCACCTGGTTCGAATTTTTATTTATCTCTCAGAAGTAAACTGATTGGTCTTGGTGAGGTTGACATCACGACTGAGAGCGTTTCGGCAACAGTCGATTTTTTAACATACCTCCTTTTGAGAGCTGTTGTTGTTGTTCATTTACGTCGCACTAGAGCTGCACAATGGGCTATTGGCGACGGTCTGGGAAACATCCCTGAGGGTGATTCGAAGGCATGTCATCGCAATTTTGATCCTCTGCAGAGGGGATGGCACCCCCGCTTCGGTAGCCCGACGACCTGCATGCGAAGTCGAGCACTTAACGGTAGAACAGTTTAACGAGGACCCATACCGCACACCCTCGGTCTCTACGCAGGTTGATCCAAGTGGTCACCCACCCACACACTGACCGTAGCCAGTGATGCTTGACTTCGGTGATCTGCTGGGAACCGTGTCTTAAAGATCAGTCCACTGCGGGACCCTTTTGAGAGCACAGTTGCTTTCAGCGACACTTTTCTGAATACTGTACGCTCATATATTTTTTTGGCATTTAACATTTACTGCTAAATATAAAATGTTATACACAAATTTCTTTCATTTTCACCATAATTGTTATTAATGAGATAATTTTGCTTTAACTTTTAGTCCTTAGAGAAAACTGCTTCTATGATTTGTAATATTCTACTATTTTCATTTTCAAACTATTGAAAACTAAAACTATCTGCATTTAAATTAAAATTATGACATGACGTTTGAATAAGAAAAATCCGGAAAAAAATATCTGTTAAGCATTCTAACATTTGTTATGTTTTAGAAATTGATCTTTTAAATGTACATGTTCGGTTCGAAGTTTGGAGTAGTCAAGGATTGTTACCCAACATAGTTATCCGAAAACTACAGGATTTAGGGTAACTTATTATATCGATTTACAATGTGCATCGTTAAAATATTTGGTGTATGACTTAAATATGAAAAATGTATCTATGTTTTAGGAAAGTAGGTAAGAGTTAAGCTATTTTTCTAAATTTTTTCGCGTTTTTGAAGGATTTTGCAATCAAAATTTCGAACTGTTTCGCTACTAGTTCAAGCGATCACGTTTCTACTGGTGCTGTAAGCCGAATTTACAGTACAAGAATACTTCACTATCCTTTTATCACCATTTAGAATTTATTTCTAATCACAATTTTGACCATTTTTTGACTACCGCCATGTGGGGCTACTTTGTGCTGGATTTCGCAGTTTTTGAACTTTGACATTAAAAAAAACTATGTTAATTCAAACTTTAGTAAAATTTTTCAATATTATTTTCATAACTGGACTCAGACGAGCGAATTTGATCAATATTGGCATTATTTGTATTTAACATTTACAAATAATAAGTCAAAACATACCTTGCACAAAGTAGCCCCAAGCTTTGTACAGCGATAGGAATTAATTTTAATAATCATGTTTTTAGTAAAATATTGATATAAAATTGTTAAAAAAGTTAATTGTTGACATTTTTAATAACAAAAACATCAAGATATGTAAAGATATTAGTTTGATAATAATTTTCAGTGTTAAAATACCATTTTTTATAATGAATTGTTTCTTAAAAAGAATGTTTATTTCAAAACATTTGAGTTTAAACAAAAGGAAAACATATACATTTTTGAACATTGAAACGGATGAAATTTAAAAAATAATAATTATTGCATATTCATTAACATTTATAATATTGATAAATTTGAACATAACATGCTTGAATGAACATGACAGAACTTGCTCTTCAGTTTCTCTCAAAATCACCTAATGTCCCATAAAATATATTTTTATGTGCTTCGTCTGATTAATTCATTAGAAAAATCTTTGTAGAAGAAAAATAATAGTTTACCATCACTTTTCACGTGATTCTTGTGAATTTTATTAGATATAGTATTTCTGTGGATTTTGTACTTCCGAGAAGCTTCTGCAATCGACATACCACCAGCAATTGCTTGCAAACATTGTTGCAGCTTTTCTAAAGTGTAATCACGATAATTTCTCACTCCAGGTATTTTTTTTATAACGTCTGACAATTTTTCTGTCGAAAAAAAAAAACGAATGAAACTTCGCACAAAGTAGCCCCACAGTGCATTTTTTTTCATTTTCCGTTTATTTGTTATTAAATTTCAAATTTGTTTAACCCTAACATGATATAATTGCTGATCAATATATAAATAAGAAATTTTGCACTTACGACAATTATTTTATCAACGTCTTTGCATTTCACGGCTGAAGTTTTCACGCACACTTTTCGACGTCCGACGTACTCGGAAAGTTGTTGACATTGGATAAACAAAACACACTCTCAGATTGTTTTAAAATTCGAAAAAATGTTTGTAGTAATAGAGGAGACTTCTATCTTCAAATTCCACACATTTTTAACGTGAAAAAAACATAATACTGAGTAGCAGCACTTGAAAAGTGCCAAAATCGAATTTGCACAAAGTAGCCCCGGTTCCACAAAGTAGCCCCACAAGACGGTAATCAGTTTTTAAGTATCCACTAGATCTTTGCCCTTGATGCTAATAAATATTTCAAGAATTTCAGATCTCTAATAATATAATTTATTGTTTAATTTACGCGTTGAAGAATGTCTTGACAGTTAGAATTTTAACGAGTAACTGACAAGTTAAAAACCTCAAAACTTAAATGGAGCTCTATGCTGAATGACAATACAAGTTTTAAAGGTTTTCTGAGCCCCTTAAGCTGAATTTCTATAACCATTTAATCGTTACATTGAATTTGTTATGAATTTGTGAATCGAAATGTCTTTCTTTCTTCGAGTTAAGTGTTGAAATTTTAACAGAAGTTCACGCTTAATAATAAAAGTTGCTAATGTTTTTTAATTGCTTCAAGCACAGCTGGATGTCAATATATTTTCTATATGTAAATAAACACCTAATAGCCATAAAATTAAAAAAAATAATAGTCTCAAATAGTACGTTTTTCAATATTTAATACAGTGTAAAGTACTAATAATTAAGAAAAGTTTTAATTAGTAATATTGTGAATATCTCATAAAAGTCAAAATAGCATTATTTTTGCTAGATTTAAAACGGAAAACGATGGTGTATCCCTCTCATAACAAGCTTCCATCTCTACAAAAATTTAAGGTGTTTTGAGGTTTATTTTAGGTTGTTTTGAGGTGTCATAGATTGATTTAACGTTAATTTGAAGTTGACTTGAAAAGCAACCTTAAAAGATCAACTTTTCAAGGTGTATGGAGTTGTTTTATTCACACTTGAGGTTGCTGAAAATCTACTTTAGAGCAATTAGTTTAGAGAGTTTTTTTCTGGTGTACAGGCTATTTTTCTATACTTCAGGCGAATAAGTATATTTGGGGTGTAAATGATTTCCCTCTATCTCAACCAAAAGTTTTGTATATATGAATATGATTTTATGAGATGTAAATGAGGTGAAAATTGAGGTTTATTAATGAGGTTATTTTTGGTTTTCAAAACATAACCTCGTTTCCTACCTCAGGTGCTTATTTCTGCGCTTGTCAACTTCAAAAAGACATTACTTTTTTCTGTCAGGGCTGTCTCTTCCAAAAATACCCCTATATGGTTTGAAAGTGCCTAACATTTCGCAGTATAGATCTAACAAAAAATTCTTATCCCAAAAAATAATCTTAAGATTTTCCTTTTAATGTTTACTATGATCCATTATTGTGAAAACTTGCAAATAAAATAAAATAGTTTATATTTGTGATTAATTTGCAGCACTTAATTTTGAAAAAAGTTATGAAGTAGTCAAAAGTTGCAGGGAGCAGTGTCGAGTCGGGTGCAAGTGAGTTATATTTTCATTACATTTGTAAGTTTTAAACATAAAATTGTATAAGATGCATAACTATTCAGTTAAATTTCCTCACTCACACTTATGAAAATCTTTTTTTTTCTAGGGACAAAAGATATGTAGTTGAATATAAGGAAGCTGGTAGGTATGAACGGGCTAATTATGAGGATCGAGATACAGAAAAGGTACTTTCCATTTATGCTAATATATTCAGGGTAATTGAAAATGCTTGTTTTTAAATATCTGAAAGATATAAAAAACTTAAAAATGTATAGAATACATATAATTCAAAGTTATAATCTAAGAGTTTATTAGTGGTTCGAACAATTCAGGCCCTTTCAACACTTATATGAGGTCACCCCTCTCATTAAATTACTATATGAGGTCAATACAAGTAGTATAGTCGGAATCTGAAAGCGAAGTTTGTTTTTAAATGGAAATACGCAATTTTCAAACACAATATTTAATATTACAACACAAATGGCAATTGGTTATTGGAATATACTATTATAGAAGAAATGTAATCAAATTCAAGTAAAATCAAGATCTAAATATACAATAAATACTCGTATATATTTAGTGGATACCCTCACACTTGGGTCTTTTTGACAACGAACGTGCTGATCAGTTGGTCAAAAGAAGGTACTTCCCTCCCAGTCTCTCCAACCACGGCCCTCACTTACTCTGAATTATTTTCTATCCACAACTCTAAAGTTAATAAGGCTTGGCTTGTTCCACCGGATCACAATTGGTATCATCGCAAGCGTCCGGGAGGAGCCCTTGACCTTCAGGGTACACGTGCCGACCAAACCGCTAACTGTAGATTTGTCAGTGGACATACTAAGAGCCTCACTTTCAGTGGACAAAATAAACTTTTTCCATCTTGTAAAAAGTGTAAATCCAGCGAGGCTAGTCCTCACCATCTACTTGATTGCCTGGATTTCACCATGGAAGAGGTTCTGGAAAGACCTCTCCTTTTCCTCGATTTTTTGAAGAATCACGGCCTCATGGATCTGGTATAGCTCTAATATCCCAGCTGGGATTGGAAACAACAACAACTCGTATATTTGAGGTAATCTAAGACTTAGGTGAGCTTGACATGCAATACTAGACACTCTTTTAACACTATTGAGATAATTATTATTATTATTGTTATTTGTTTTTGCAATAGTGTGTTATTGTGAAGGGTACAAAAAATGTGATCATATCGAAATTATTTACACATGATCACAAAGTTTAGTGAATTTCAGCTAGTTAAAAAAACTCACGTCTTTTTTTAAACTTTTCTATGCCTCGTCTCTACGTTAAACACCACTGGTGAAATAAAAGAAGGTTTTAATTAAAAAATTTTTTAAAAAAAGTTGAGATTCCTCAGAGGAAGATTTCATTTTAGTTTTATTTAACTAAACAAGTCTTTTAACTGTCGAATTTCAGAGACATCAATGACTGAATGTACTAAGTGACAGTTGTTGAGTGTTTTCAGAAGTGAACTGTCATTAAATGTGAAGGTAATTGATATTTTCGATTGGAATGCATTAAGTGAATAGTAATTGAGTCTTCCTAGTTGTTGTTGTTGATGTATGTTGTTTAGGCAGAGGGGGTGCGATTGTTCTTGTTTTCCAGTGGCACCATCTACGGACAAGAATTCGACTTCTGTCACACCGTACATCACACCCGTTTATAGGGCGGACACATTCATACATCCATTCATTCATTCACAGATCGTAATTATGACCTGAATCAGAGAACGATCGATCTCCAATCCAATACCCCCAGAGGTATTGATGTGTTATGGAGACATGNTCACGTGTTTCTTGTGAATTTTATTAGAGATAGTATTTCTGTGGATTTTGTACTTCCGAGAAGCTTCTGCAATCGACATACCACCAGCAACTGCTTGCAAACATTGTTGCAGCTTTTCTAAAGTGTAATCACGATAATTTCTCGTTTCAGGTATTTTTTTTATAACGTCTGACAATTTTTCTGTCGAAAAAAAAACGAATGAAACTTTGCACAAAGTAGCCCCACAGTGCATTTTTTTTCATTTTCCATTTATTTGTTATTAATTTTCAAATGTTTCTAACCCTAACATGATATAATTGCTTATTAATATATAAATAAAAAATTTTGCACTTGCGACAATTGTTTTATCAACGTCTTTGCATTTCACGGCTAAAGTTTTCACGCACACTTTTCGACGTCCGACGTACTCGGAAAGTTGTTGACATTTTATAAACAAAACACACTCTGAGATAGTTTTAAAATTCGAAAAAATGTTTGTAGTAATAGAGGAGACTTCTATCTTCAAATTCCACACATTTTTAACGTGAAAAAAAACATAATACTGAATAGCAGCACTTGAAAAGTGCCAAATTCGAATTTGCACAAAGTAGCCCCCGTTGCACAAAGTAGCCCCACAAGACGGTAATAAGTTTTTAAGTATCCACTAGATCTTTGCCCTTGATGCTAATAAAAATTTCAAGAATTTCAAATCTCTAATAATATAATTTATTGTTTAATTTACGCGTTGAAGAATGTCTTGACAGTTAGAATTTCAACGAGTAACTGACAAGTTAAAAATCTCAAAACTTAAATGGAGCTCTAATATGCTGAATGACAATACAAGTTTTAAAGGTTTTGAGCCCCTTAAGCTGAATTTCTATAACCATTTAATCGTTACATGGAATTTGTTATGAATTTGTGAATCGAAATGTCTTTCTTTCTTCGATTTGGTTAAGTGTTGAAATTTTAACAGAAGTTCACGCTTAATAATAAAAGTTACTAATGTTTTTTAATTGGTCCAAGCACAGTTGGATGTCAATATATTTTCTATATGTAAATAAACACCTAATAGCCATAAAATTAAAAAAAAAATAATAGTCTCAAATAGTATGTTTTTCAATATTTAATACAGTGTAAAGTACTAATAATTAAAAAAAGTTTTAATTAGTAATATTGTGAATATCTCATAAAAGTCAAAATAGCATTATTTTTGCTAGATTTAAAACGGAAAACGATGGTATATCCCTCTCATAACAAACTTCCATCTCTACAAAAATTTAAGGTGTTTTTGAGGTTTATTTTAGGTTGTTTTGAGGTGTCATAGATTGATTTAACGTTAATTTGAAGTTGACTTGAAAAGCAACCTTAAAAGATCAACTTTTCAAGGTGTATGGAGTTGTTTTATTCACACTTGAGGTTGCTGAAAATCTACTTTAGAGCAATTAGTTTAGAGAGTTTTTTTCTGGTGTACAGGCTATTTTTCTATACTTCAGGCGAATAAGTATATTTGGGGTGTAAATGATTTCCCTCTATCTCAACCAAAAGTTTTGTATATATGAATATGATTTTATGAGATGTAAATGAAGTGAAAATTGAGGTTTATTAATGAGGTTATTTTTGGTTTTCAAAACATAACCTCATTTCCTACCTCAGGTGCTTATTTCTGCACTTGTCAACTTCAAAAAGACATTACTTTTTTCTGTAAGGGCTGTCTCTACCAAAAGTACCCCTATATAGTTTGAAAGTGTCTAACATTTTGCAGTATAGATCTAACAAGAAATTCTTATCCCAAAAAATAATCTTAGGATTTTCCTTTTAATATTTACTATGTTCCATTATTGCGAAAATTTGCAAATAAAATAAAATAGTTTATATTTGTGATTAATTTGCAGCACTTAATTTTGAAAAAAGTTATGAAGTAGTCAAAAGTTGCAGGGAGCAGTGTCGAGTCGGGTGCAAGTGAGTTATATTTTCATTGCATTTGTAAGTTTTAGACATAAAATTGTATAAGATGCATAACTATTCAGTTAAATTTCCTCACTCACACGCATGAAAATCTCTTTTTTTCTAGGGATAAAAGATATGTAGTTGAATATAAGGAAGCTGGTAGGTATGAACGGGCTAATTATGAGGATCGAGATACAGAAAAGGTACTTTCCATTAATGCTAATATATTTTCAGGGTAATTGAAAATGCTTGTTTTTAAATATCTGAAAGATATAAAAAACTTAAAAATGTATAGAATACATATTAAAAATGCATAGAACAATTCAGGCCCTTTCAACACTTATATGAGGTCACCCCTCTCCTTAAATTACTATATGAGGTCAATACAAGTAGTATAGTCGGAATCTGAAAGCGAAGTTTGTTTTTAAATGGAAATACGCAATTTTCAAACACAATATTTAATATTACAACACAAATGGTAATTAGTTATTGGAATATACTATTATTGATAGAAGAAATGTAATCAAATTCAAGTAAAATCAAGATCTAAATATACACTAAATACTCGTATATATTCAGTGGATACCCTCACACTTGGGTCTTTTTGAGAACGAACGTGCTGATCAGTTGGTAAAAAGAAGGTACTTCCCTCCCAGTCTCTCCAAAAACGGCCCTCACTTACTCTGAATTATTTTCTATCCACAACTCTAAAGTTAATAAAGCTTGGCTTGTTCCACCGGATCACAATTGGTATCACCGCAAGCGTCCTGGAGGAGCCCTTGACCTTCAGGGTACACGTGCCGACCAAACCGCTAACTGTAGATTTGTCAGTGGGTATACTAAGAACCTCACTTTCAGTGGACAAAATAAACTTTTTCCATCTTGTAAAAAGTGTAAATCCAGCGAGGCTAGTCCTCACCATCTACTTGATTGCCTGGATTTCACCATGGAAGACCTCTCCCTTTCCTCGATTTTTTGAAGACTCACGGCCTCATGGATCTGGATAGCTCCACTATCCCAGCTGGGATTGGAAACAACAACTCGTATATTTGAGGTAATCTAAGACTTAGGTGAGCTTGACATGCAATACTAGACTCTTTTTTTTAACACTATTGAGATAATTATTATTATTATTTTTTGCAATAGTGTGTTCTTGTGAAGGGTACAAAAAATGTGATCATATCGAAATTATTTACACATGATCACAAAGTTTAGTGAATTTCAGCTAGTTAAAAAAACTCACGTCTTTTTTTAAACTTTTCTATGCCTCGTCTCTTCGTTAAACACCACTGGTGAAATAAAAGAAGGTTTTAATGAAAAAAATTTCTAAAAAAAGTTGAGATTCCTCAGAGGAAGATTTCATTTTAGTTTTATTTATCTATACAAGTCTTTTAACTGTTGAATTTCAGAGACATCAGTGAGTGAAAGTACTAAGTGACAGAAGTGAACTGGCATTAAATGTGAAGGCAATTGATATTTTCGATTGGAATGTATTAAGTGAACAGTAATTGAGTCTTCCTAGTTGTTGTTGTTGATGTATGTTCTTTTGGCAGAGGGGGTGCGATTGTTCTTGTTTTCCAGTGGCGCCATCTATGACCAAGAATTCGACTTCTGCCACACCGTACGTCACACCCGTTTATAGGGCGGACACATTCATACATTGATTCATTCATTCACAGATCGTAATTTTGACCTGAATCAGAGAACGATCGATCTCCTATCCAGTACCCCCAGAGGTGTTGATTTGTTATGGAAACATGGAGAACTTTTGCGACTCGACAGATTTAACGTGCATCAGTCACTTTACTACACGGGGAGTCTTCGGTCGGAGGGGTCTTCCTAGTATATTTATGAATAAACATACCTCAGCAACCTCCAAAGTCTCTGTTATAGCTGCATGCTAAAACACCATAAGTCAGAACATTGAGACTTGAACAGTTCAGTTGAGTGTTATGAATTTATAGAATTTGACAGTTGAATGTCTGTGGATGAAAATGAAGGCTAAAAATAATCTTAATTTGCTCATATTCTTAAGAAAACGTATATACATTGAAGATAATTTACTCAAACTCACAAAAATGCCTCTTGGAATCTTCATTCCCTCTTAGATCTTAAATGTTTTAGTGATATTAATCGAAAGTAAATTCCATGCCAAAAACAAAATACTGATCTTATTTAATATGCTAGTAATATTTAGTCTGTTACGATAGATTGATTCTGCTGCTATCGATCTACCTCCCGCTTCCTCTCTCTCATCCAAGAAAAAAAGAAAGAAAAAAAGTTCAAGAATTAGCTATGAATCAAAAATGACGTGATAGTCGGTTATGTTTTTTCATTTCCCATGAGCTGCACAATCGGTCTTGCCGATGAGCAGACCTAGTGCGTTTTCCAGAGGTGGTATCCACTCTTTCAGGACCACCACAATGGGTGAGATACAGATGGGCATGTTAATTTGGACGTCCAGCTTCTGCCACGCTAGACGGCAGCACAGAGACTCTATTTGGATGCTAAAGTGCACTAGGAATTTAATTTTGCCAGAAATGCCAAGAGCCAATAAGACACTCCAGGGATCTTTTACATGCCGCATAATCATACGACATGNATCTTTATTAAATATTTTTTTTTTAAATACTTTTTTTCTTAAAATGGTTGAAAAAATTTTGAATTGTAAGGTATACAATTTTTTGTAGCATTTTAAAGAATGAAATTTTACTTGGCAAAATACAAAACTTGAACAAAATCGGTCGAATAGAACCTGTCGAGTAGTTGTAGTGCAAGAATAAAAATTTTTGTATTATTTTAAATTATGTAATTTTAAGTAATAAAATTCAAAGTTTGAACACAATCAATCGAATAGTTTCTGAGTTTCTGACTCTTCCTCGATGTCGTGAACAGAGCTTGAACTAGTACCATTCCATCAAAATGGCGTTCCGTACAAACTTGAACATTTTCAGCCACTGCAGAAACATGGAACATAATGTGTGCAACTTTAGTTCACTGCCGAAATAAAACCATCGCGGTGATGAATTATGTTGATGAAGATCGCCAGGTCTTCATCTACTATAAAAAGCGTAAAAATTGTTGCCAGCAAACTGATGCTTTGTTTACTTTATCGGTTTTTATCGCTGTCAAATGTTATTTTCATAGTGCGTGCATTTGCATTACCACAAGCCAAATAATTTTCTGTACTTGGACAGAAGATAGAAGATTGAAATTTCGATTAAGTATTTAAAACAGACGAATAGTATTGATATCACATCATATGTGAAAAATTTCTTTAAAAAATTAAGTGCAGTGATTTGTTGAATTGAAAAGAAATGAATGCTTAAAAATAATTTATTAAAGATTTATATTTTTATTCAGAAAAATAGAATGCATGGTGGTTAGGATTTTATTTGAATTTTCTCTAGAAATTTCTTTAAAAATGAAGCAGCGTGGGTTTTGAAAAATCTAACGAATTTTCTCAACTGGTTTATTTTTCAGAGCAAAAAGCATTCATTTGACGATGGAATTTGGCAAATTCCGATTAACGAAGCGTATTCAACAACCAAAATATGAAGTAAGAAATTAATTTCGTTGCTTTTTCAATAATTAGCTTTACCTATCATTATCAGCTACATCATGGCGATTGGACAAATTTTTCTACTTCTCATGAAAAAAGTTTATCGGACACACATCTGCATAAATAGCTTGATAAAAGTGCCAAGAATAGATGTTATAAACTTTTAAAACAAAACATACTGTTATTTAGTAATAGTTTTGTTTATAATAGATACTTTATATAGAAAGATTAGTTATGGAATTAAAAAAATTAACTTCTACCTATAATCTTAAGTTACTGCCGGAAAATTTACTTTTCAATTAATCAGAGAATATTACACGTATGCCGTGAAACTCTAACTACGTTAAGTGTAGGCACACTATTTTGTACCCAATAGACGTTTCAATATTTATCCCGTCTGCGCCTAATATTAAGTTAATATATAACGATAAATTACAAAACATTTTACGCATTTCGAAGAGATTTTTGGAATTTTATAATTTTTTAAAGTATTACTTCACAAAAATTATTCCGGAAGCTTAAAAATTTGTAAAAGTAAAACTTAACAAAGCAACATTCTATGTGCCAAAGGAAAAATTTACTACTAAATTATTCTGAACTATGTGAAGGAGGACTCTAAAGAAATGCTCAAAAGGAGAAAAAAATGGACAGACATAAAAACGCTTACATTCCATTAGAATTAAGGCCGGGATAGACTGGCCGGTAGGGCACTGGGCTCATATCTGAGAGTCCGTGGGTTCAAACCCCACCGGCCGAAGACTCCCCGTGCCCGTGTAATAAAGTGACTGATGCATGTCAAATCTGTCGCGTCGCAAAAGTCCTCCATGTTCCCATAGCAAATCAAAACCTCTGGGGGTACTGGATTGGAGATCGATCGTTCTCTAATTCAGGTCAAAATTACGATCTGTGAATGAATGAATGGATGTACGAATGGCTCCGTCCTATAAGCGGGTGCGACGTATGTTGTGGCAGAAGTCGAATTCTTGGCCATAGATGGCGCCACTGAAAAACAAGAAACACACACTCTGCCTTAAATTTGCTCGGTTTCACCAAGCAGGATTGCCCGTGTGGCAAGTGGCATTAGAACCAACCAACCAGAATTTTTGCACAGAATTTACATATAATCTAAATAGAGTTTATTTGTTATATTTTCACAGGCAGTTGAATTGTTCAGCTACATTGGAGGATTCATGGGCTTATGGCTGTCAATATCACTTGTTTCTCTCTTCGATCTCGTGCAAACTATGTTCTCCCTCTTCTTATATCCGATGTTGCGTATCAGCCGAAAAAACAAAGTTCACTCAATGTAAAAATTCACTTCAAACCAGAAAAAAAAAGACATTGTGCAGAACATGGACGGTATGGATTATGGCATTAGTAAGAAAAAACAACAGAAATAAAGGACGAAGACTTGGTGTGAGAATAGAAACTTGAACCAAAGAATTAATGAACTGCGAAAATATGTCCTTCTCAATGACACTTTTACATCACACTTGTATGATAGATCACCAGACTAATGAACAGACTTTTCTGCCGAGCAATAGAAAAGTCAACGTAAGAGAAAAAAAAATTTAAAATTGAGATTTTTGTATAGTTGGTATTTTTATATTATAAGTTATTTATCACAAAACATTTTTTTCACAATATTAATTTTTGTTTAAGCATCCTTTGAAATACTATTTTAGCGTTCACAGCATTAGCAAAAGAAAGAAAATAGATGTCAAGCCACTTTTCTCCAAATCAAGCGTGAGGCACTTACATTACTTTTTTTCAATTGCACGGCAGTTTTATACTACAAAACAGACCTGTTAAACCATAAAGGTTTGAGGACCAATACGGAATTGTATTTTAATTAAATAAATGTTTTCAAATATGTGTTTTTAAGGTGCGAATTTTTAAACTGAATGCATTATTATATAAGTTTTTTGAGTTATTTATAAATTAATTGTGGATCTGTGAAACATTTCTGATGATAAAAATATAATTATAGCAATAATGAATAAATCAAGTGACAGAACGAATTAACAGATTCAAAGATAATGCACTAGTGTCGAAACAAACTTTATAGCAGTATTTACAGAATACGTATAATTATTTCTCTTAATGAGTTAACTAATAATATCAAACAACCCCAGCGTGCCTCCAATTGGCCAAGCCCTTCGGTAAAACAGGTTATAGATATTTCTGTTTCTCAAAGATCATGTTATTTTAAAATAAGCTAATTGATCTCAAAGTTTTATTTTATACATAGAGTGAGACATGCTTGCCACTTTTTATTAAATAGATTGTAAAATATTGTAAAAACTTTTTAATGTTCTAATGATTTACTGTACCAAAATAAAGAGTGTTTTGTTATGGTCTTGAGTAGGATGGCTACGAGTCTGTCTGTACACGAGTTGGATAACAGGAGGAGTTATAAACTTATAGTGAAAGCAAGACATTTCATAGGGATTAAGAATTGCATAGCAATCATAGGCTGACAATGTCGTCATATCCAGCGTCTGGCGCCGGCTTATTATAAACTTCTTGTGTCTGTGGCTTTGAGCTGGTACTTTCATTTATTTAAATTATATTAAATGTACGATAATTTTATTCTTTTAATAAATATTTTCAGAAGCTGCATTTAAATAGGGACAGAAATAGCTGTTTTTATTGCATAATAATTTGGTATGTTATTCTTGCCAAGCTATTCAACACATCATTCAATTATAATAAAACTGTAACTTTCGAGTAAAAAAATTAATAGAAAGCATTAAGTTAAGATAGTTTAGGTAAATAAAAGCATAGTTCAAAGACTCACGAACAGCTGGCCAGTTACAAACAATTGTCACTAGTTGCTTCGGATTGTATTTAGTATGGCATGGATTACTATGCAATTCTCAATCCTTTTCATATGACTTACTTGTTCTCCAAATTTGTGATCACTTTATTGAATAACCCTGCATACTTTTAGAGAATTCGGCAGTAATAAGGTAAAATCAAAGTTTAAGCGAGTAAAATTCTTTGAAGGACTATTTTTATTTATATCGTTAAAATTTTACATTTTCCTTATAGTTCAGGTTTGGTTGCTTTACTGAATATTATATATCTAGTCACCTCTGGTGATAAGTTTGGTCAACTTTCGAAATTTTCTTGTACTGCACTTTATACTTTTGTAACTCCTCAAATCCTAACACTTTAATTAGTTTTAACCATCATATTAACCAAATTTTTTCACCGTCTTGCTGTTGTCTTGTCGGATGTGCTTTTTAACTATTTTTAAGAGATGTCCTCGATATTGTCAAAGTTCTCTATGTTTCGAATTTTAGTAATAGCTTAAATTCTACCTCGCAGTCATTAAATCACACAAACCAAAATGAGTATGAGTTCGGAACATTTAATTTTAGTAGGCAACATTTCCACCTTTGTTGTGAGATAAAATAGAAAACTCACCTCAATGCTCCATTGCGTGCTTTACTACTTCCTCACGCTCCTCTGGAGCCATAACTTGAGTTTCGAATGATATATATGCTGTTTCTCGAAAAAGGCAAGCTCTGTCACCTATAATTGGTATTTCTATATGCGGTACGATAGCATCTGTTTATGTTTAATACTTCTGCAGCCATTTTAGAATAGATAGAAAATGAAGCTAAATATTTACTTCGTAACTAAAATTTGTTTTTATTAAATACAAAATTATTCAAAAAAAAAATACTAACGTATATTTTTTTACTTTGCCGAAAAAAAAGCTATGTTGTACGTGATTGGTTGTACCTGTATGTCTCAGTTAAAAATCAATTACGCAAATTATGATTAACAATGCATTTTATTTATCATATGGTTATACATATGTAATTTCGTAAGTATTCGCAACTTTCAATACTTATTCCTTTTTCAAATTGCTTTGGAATTCAAGATACATTTATCTCATGCTTCACAAATACTGCCTGATAACATTTCTGCAAAATAAAAAATATTATTTTCAATTTATGAATTCAGGTACTGATTAAAAATATTTATGAGCTTTACCCAATTCCGATGCTCATTATGTTTGAATTCTTACAAGTAAACACTTTATGAAAGGCGTATCCAAAGTGTGTGCTATGGAATCAAAAATTGTCGTATTAAAGTAACCCTTTAAAAATAGTCCCTTAGTACTCAACTTTTAGTATTTAAATGAAATAAATTCAACGTCATTTGCCGGGAACAGCTGTGTCTCAGGGGTCAGAGCGTTTTCCTTCTAATGAGGTGACTCAGGTTCAAATCCTAGTGACAGCTGGTAGCCGTCAGGCTAATCATGAAAGGTTTTCGTAGTTTTCCTCCCCCTATAACGCAAATGCGAGTTAATTTAATTCGAAAGTCCTCCACGAAGACTAATTTATTCCATTGCCAGATCTAGAAGTTTTATTCGTGTCAACCAGCCATTTCTATGATTCGAACTCGGATTACTTCATTGGGGTGGAGGGCAGCGATCTCTCCTCCAAGCCACCACGGTTTGAATTTAGTTGTTTGTAAGAAAGGAGTATTACGAGAGGAGAAAACTATAAGGGTTCATTTCTTACTCAAAGCTGAAGCTACGATTCTCCACCCACGTCAAGTCGCTCACAGATCTCGAAAATCACAACTAAAGGATGTGAAAACTTCGTTGTTTATACTTTCGGTATGAAATGAGCTGAATGTTCGAAACTTTTCTGGTCATACGTGTAAAACTTTACGTCAAACTTGCGTATATATATATATATATATATATACATATATATATATACATATATATACACACACACACATATATATATATATATATATATATATGAGTGCTAGGAAATAATATCTTGCTCTTAGTTTGTTTTTCAAAAAAATGCATATCTATATTGTTCATCTGACACCTACTATCATTGAAATGGTTTATTTCTTGATTTGATTTCGAATTTAAGAATGTTCAATGCAAATTTTGAAGGCCTAAATTTGGATTCACTAAACTGGATGAGAATTTAATTTTTAGGTATTACTTCACAAAAGTATTCCCATACACTTTGAAATAATAATATTCTTTTTTATAATATAATATGAATAGGAAACTATATCACAATATATCATATAAAATAAAAAAAAAATTAATAATTAATTACACCATCATAAAAAAAACTGTTTTACGTTGAAGCATTACATGGGTATCTGAAGCCATTAAATCGTGAAAGTTCGCTTAATTGCTTAAAGTTCCTTAAAAATCTTAAAATGTTGTTAAATTAAATGATATTTCTGCTTAAGATGAACTATCGTATTATGTAATAAATTTTAGGAAGGATAATTCTCACCATGACGAATTATAAATTTTCACCGGTGAAAATCGATAATGTATTAGGAATGTAGCAAATTTGAATGATAGAATTCAATACAGTTCTAAATTTCTAAAAACTTGGTTTACAAGTTTTTGATATATTTGTTTCATGAAAGCCAGACAGAGTTTCAACATTGCTTACTATACTTGAAAAAAAAAATTAAAACCTTAAAAACGTTTAGTTTAAAAATATTGTTTGCTATCCTGAAAAAGCTAAGCGAGTTTTTTAATGATTCCTAAGAACTACATCTGATTGTCAAAAATATGATGATTTGTATTCGATATTCAAGTTTCATCAATTAAAAGCAATTTAGAATGGAACATGCCTATTATACTCATGAATTTTGTATATTAAAACTTAAAAAAATTTCAAATAAAAATAGTTGTGCTTACGTCTCCTTCTTCTCCAACCTCCATCTATATGAAAAATAGAAAAAAAATTGTAAAAAGCATAACTCGTAGTTGCCTTTGGAAAAAAAGCAGTTAAAAATTCTACTGAATGTCAAAACATGAATATAATTAAATTTATCATAAGTGCTCATATAAGAGTAACAACTGAGAGATATTATTTTTAATAACTGAGAGATTCTATTATACTTTTCGAATAGAACTATAAAGAAATAAAGAGATTTATATTTATGTCTTTGGATTTCTTAAAAAAAAAAATTAAAATTAGAGCAAAGAGGACTAAGAATACACTGTTAAAATTAAGACTACTAATTAGTAAATATTTGTAATTATAATATTTGCATAAGAAGTAAATATTTTTCAAATATAAAAAATCAATTGATGGAGAAAAGTAAAGTTATAACTGATAAGTATTTAAATAAACAAATAATAAACATACCTTATCCCACAAGTGTTTATATTCTTCAAAACAATCATCAAACTATGCAAAATAAACAATAATTGTTAAATTTAAATTTTTTGTTACATACAACTATTTTTTTTTTTGGATTGTCAATAGGTAATTATTTTTACTAATTATGTCTATCACTTATCGCATACATATTATTTATTACTCATATTTTTGTCTAAATGAGCCTTGAAACGAAACATTTAAACGCATCATGCTAAGAATTTTAATTTGGTAGAATATTTTAAATAAATAAAATTTTCAAAAAGTCGTGTATTTAAAATTTGCTTTCTCAGGGACTGTTCGAAGGATTTCGGTCAAATTTTGTTTTTAGTCATGCATTCTTTAAAATGATGTAAAAAATTGTATGCCTTACAATTCAAAAAAGTTTCGACTGTTACTAAATATAATAAATAGTAACAAATATTTACTAAAATTTTTTTTTCTCATGGAATCATCTTTGGACAAACCAATTTTATAATTGCGGGCAAAATTTTTCAATTCGGTCGCTGTCCTGACTAAACTATGGGGTTGCCCCTTGTATTTCGGGAATCAAAAATACAAAGCCACCATAAAAAGTTATGCTTATTCAGAGAAAACACGTTTTTGGGTCTGATTTCTTTATTTAAAATTTCGTCTGCTTTAATTAAGAAGTATATTTAAAGTCATCCTCTTGAAACATTTAGATTGAATCCTAGAACATAAAGATCCGATCATTAGATGAAAAGTTAGTCCTAGTGATCCATTTATTTTTTTGTGCGCTGCACAATGTGCTAAAAAATCCAAAGATTTTCGTTATCCAAAGATAATTTCATGTAAAGAGTTATTTTTGATAATTATTTATTATTTTGCAATTAGTTAAATTAATAATGGTCGAATTTTTTCGGATTGCATGGCACATAAACTTTTTACGCTAATTGAATCTAAGCAATTTTAAACAAGAAAATCTATCAACAAAATTCGAAAGGAATCATTCAAATAACTCTTGAGAAGAAAAATTTAAAAATACGACTTCCTTCACATGGTTAGAAATTTCTCGGAAAAAATGGTTAAATCACAATTTATTTAATTGTTATTTTACCATATTCAAACAAAATAATCTAATAACCATAAAAAAGATGGCTCCACAATGCCCATTACTTAACGAAAAGTCTAGCTCCTAAGCCCCAGTTAAATTTCTTTTTACGATTTTGAAACCATTCTAGTTACAAATGTTTAAAAAATCGTGCAGTTTTGCAGTCATGGTTTTATAGCTATACTAGTTGTAAACGGTTTCAAAACTATAAAATTAAAAAAAACGTGGTTTACCGTAAACTTTGTGGTAGGCTGCTGCCAGTTATTTTATCCTAATTTTCGAATGAAAATTCTAACAGCCCACATGCAAAATACACAAAACGTGAAATTAAATTTAAGGGGCACAAAATTTTCACCGATCCCCTGCTTAAACTACAGTGACTGCTCTTTCCATTTTGAAGATAAAGAATCGTAATCTGTATAAAAAAAGCATGTTTATTCCAAGGAAATAGGTTTCGGTGTCTAGTTTCGTAACTTAAAATATCGCCTTTACAAATTAGTTACTATATTTAAGGTCAGGCTCTCGAATCATTAAAATTTTGTCCTACAGCAGAAAAATCCAAACCGATTACTAAATCGGTGGTTGCTCAAAGTGTTCGACTTTTTTTGCACACTTACCTCAAATTAACCCTAATTGATGGTACGCTTATTAAATATAGGTTATATTGCTAGGATAATACACGGGTTACTTTGTCAGATTTCAGATTTTATTCTATTGACAGAGAATTGAAATTAACAGCAATAGTCCATTCATAAAGATATGAATAGTGCAGTACATTGTTAAATACTAAGAATTATGGTGCGACGTCTGGTAAAAAATGTAACACAAGAATTAAGTTGTGAAGTGAACATTACGAAGCTGTGTGGACACTAAGAATTTTGCTGCGATGATTAGTTAAAAGTGCAACATAACATTTTACACTAGAATTTTCTTATGGTTTCCAAAATTTTGAGTTCATTATATGGAATTGATAATAACAGCAATGGTCCGTCATTATTATACTGAATTATACGGTGCAGCTTATTGTCGAATACTAAGAATCATAGTGGATATCTGGTTAGAAATGTAACACTAAGAACCATGGTGCGATGTCTGGTCAAATCAAACGTATATTTTTTAAGGTCGTTTGGTCATAATTTAGAGCTCCTTGTATGGACAGAGAGTCGATATTAACAGCAATAGTCCACTATTTTTTAAATTATATGGTGCAGTATATTGCCAAATACTAGGAATTATGGTTAGGTGTCTGGTTAAAAGTGCAACCAGACACCACATTTTATTACGCTAACTGTGTTTCTTGTGATCATTTTTCTTAATTTAGAGTTCATTGTATGGACAGAGAATCGATATTAACGGTCATTATTATTGAAATATATTGAAACACTGTTTGCTTACCTGCTTCCACAAAGTCCACTCTTTGCAAGCTTGTTTAACCATAATGGGGCTGCTTCCTTCTGACTGTGGGTATATTTTTGTATTGCATTTCGCAGTTATCTCGTGACTCTGCAAACAAAGTTAGTTATCAAACGCATGAATTGAGTAATCCAGATACTACATTAAGTGAAATATTTAATTAAACATGCTTCAACTTCTGTAATAAAACACGTATTCAAATCTTGCAAGAAAACAAGTTATTTTCTCCTAAAGTAAAATACAGAAAAAAAATCCGTATGTCGTTTAATACGGTTTGTAAACGGATGAAACAATTACAAACACATTAATTATGATATATTCTAATTAGAATATAGTCTACTTATAGTTTAGTACGAATAATTCAGCTAACCACTTTACTTTAAGATATGAAACGTTTTTATGTCGAAAAATTTAATAGTTCTAAGCATAAAAATCTACTTTATATCTACGAAAAATATTACTTATAATGAAATTTTATGATGTTATATTCTAGTTTTTTTTCCGTCATTACTTTGAGCATTTTTAAATTAATTATGGAAATTCATTAAATAAATTTTATAGCAAATTTAATTTTGTTAAAACTGTTTTTTTTGCAAATTAAGTTCCTCTGATTAAAGTTTTGATAGCTTGATAGTTTCTTAATTGAAATCTAGTAAATAAGAATAATTTTGTTAACCTTTTCACTTTAGGATATGACATGTTTCGATAAAAAATTGTCTTTGAAAATATTTATATTTTTACTTGTAAATAAGTCTAATTACACTAGGTATTTTTTAGATCATAAAAACTTTGACCACCATCTTGCCTAGCTTAGCACCTGGTATGTTGGTTTTTAACCAAGCAATAGTTTCCGAAGAAAAGCTATTTTATATAAAATACTTTGATTTTAAAAGTTTATAACTATAAATCGCTCTGCTTGACTTTCTCTAAAAATATGAATATAACAGATACGGATAGTGATTTCAGATAATCATATGCGACTGCAAATCTAGGTTCTGATTTTTTTAAAGGCTCTACCAAAAATTTCCTCTATTTAATGCTTTAATTCTCAGAAAATATTCTTTAATTTTTTCTGATATTATGGAATATTTCATGAAAATTGAATATAAATTTTACTGAATTAAAAAGGCCACAAACAGTGATATATTGTCATGCTACAATGGCATATCGTTCTTTAAGCAACAGGAAATTCTGAAAGAACACTAGATTTAAAATTTAGCTTGAAATTTAAGTGGTCCGCTTATAAAGTGTGTTATAGAAAGTAATATATAAATATTATATATAATTGGCTTTTTACTCAGGTTTATTTCCACCAGCTTTGATGAGGCATGGAGCTATTGGTATCTCTAAAATTTATTTTTCTTTAATTAAAATATTGTCTTGTTCTACAAGGGGATTGTAATTTTTTCTTCTTAAAACTTCAAATGATTTCATAATGCAAACAGACTGATTTATATTTCTGAATTTTCTGAACTTCTGGGCGCATATTTAATACAGTCTCTAACAGAGAGGAAAAACTCACGTATTTTTAATTTATCTTTCAATTTATCTTCTATGAGGGAATCTTAAATTCAGTGGTGTGACTTATGGTGAGAAACGTACAGCAAACAATGCAATACAGCAAACAAGATGTAACTTCTTTTATTGCATATGGTATTGCATTATTGTACATGTAACTTCTTTTATCGCATCTGGCTTAATATAATCTAAGCCAAGTGAGTAAGCAACATTGTGCAAAGAGTCATCGATGAGCAATACAACAATGAATAAGGACTTCGTAATAAACCAAAGTGCAACCTTTGAGATCTTTTTAACTTTTGCAAACTTTTTTTAAGAATTGACAAATGTCAAATCATGACAAACCTCTGAGCTCGAGGCAAATCTCTTTACAGATCTCACAAATGTGGTAATCATGATTATAAGAATGAAATTAAATTTAGAAACAAAGCGAATTTTCTATTAAAGTAGCATTGAGTGTTTTAGAAAACATAGTTGTAGGTTTAGAATTTCTTTTTCGGAGTTGTAGCTCTTGAAATTAAAGTTGTAGATCATAAAGCTGAAGTTGACCATTTAAATCAAAAATTTTAGAAAAAAAACATTTTTTCGAACAAATTTATTTAAGCAAAGGTTATTTATTTTTTGGAAGGAGGGATTGTCAGTCAAGTAGAACGATTTAGTGTTAGTTGAAAGGATATAAAAATAAATACTTACTACTTTAGTTTCGTATTTTTGAAAGCAATCCTCCAGGTCATCAAACAATTCATCACTATTCTTATCTACAAACAAAATATATATTATATTTTCAACATTTGAACAGCACTACTTAAAACGAGCTGAGAATTTCGTTTAGATTTCAAATTTTGTATTTAATGATATGCAGTAAGATTTCAAAAGTACATACAAAAGTAGTTACGGCATTTGATTATGTTCACTGATGGAAATTTCGCAATATTTTGAACCACAATGCTGCCAATGTTGAACCACAATATTATACCAATTTCAGCAGAGTCTCTAGTTGAACCATTTTAAATTTAAGTGTCGAAAAACAAGAACATGCTTTAGTACAACCGACACTTACACTTCTTTGTGATTATTTTAGTTCGTGTTTCAATTAAATTTCGTTGCGATTCGTAAGATTTTTTACACTTTTTTTTAACATTCATTTTAATATTAGTTTGGATCCTTCATCTAAATATCTTCTAAGCTAAATATTTAAAAAAAAACTTTCTGAAGGTTTTACTGATAGATCATCCAGTAATCTTTAATGAAAAAAGTTTTCCTCTCTTATAAAAAAACTTTTTAATATAAATAAAAATTGTTTCTGAAAAGTATTTGGGGATAGTCAGAAGAAAGACGTTTTGCTTGTAGATGTGCTAAACTTATTAAAATAACTTAAAATACTATAGTAATAAGTTCTAGTTTTTTAAATGTAACATTACTTACAGTAAACTTTTCGTATTGTTTCCACACAGATCATTTACAGGTTTAAGAAATTTTCACACAAAAATATCTTATATTCTCCATGGTTATCGCTTTGTTTTTCACCAAAAAAGTCTCACCTGGACAACTGTGAAAGTATGGTTCATTTTTATGTTACCTCAAGATCTTCACATTTATAGGAAATATCAAAGAATTATTCGTTGATATACAGTTTAGATACCAAGATAAAAAACTTTTTTTCATATTAGAACAAAGCTTGGTAACAATTTCCTTAAAGTTTGTATTAGAACAAAGTTTCAATATAAATTTTACACCTTAGATGTGATTGTAATGTTTCTGCGAAATTAATTATCTTTTTACAGAGTAGCATTATGAATACGGTTAGTTAACAAAAGACAGTTAGTACTTTAATTAGTACTACTATCAGAATCTCCACACAAAACATGCTGTAGGTTTAATGTTGTATTTTTCACCAAAAACCGCTATCCTGGACAAATGTCAAAGCATGGCTTATATTTATTGTACCTCAAGGTCTTCACATATAGATATCAAAACAATTGTTGCTGATATACAGTTATACCAAGATAAAAAGATTTTGTTAATACCAGAGCAAAGTTTCGTTACAATTACCTTAAAATATTTTTTGGAACAAAGTTTCAATATAAATTTTTCACCTTGTATTTTTTTTGTGAAGCTAATTATCTTTTCCTAATGTAGCATTAAAAATAAGATTAGTTAATGAAGAACAGTTAGTACTATTATTATAAGTAGTCCTACTATAATCATTATAAGTATAAGTAGTCCTGCCATAATCATTATAAGTATAAGTAGTCCTACTATAATCATTATAAGTATAAGTAGTCCTACTATAATAATCATCCATCAGTAGTCCTACTTTAAGCTAATTATCTTTTCCTAATGTAGCATAAAGAATAAGATTAGTTAATGAAGAACAGTTAGTTCTATTATAAGTATAAGTTGTCCTACTATAATAATCGTCTATCAGTAGTCCTACTATAAGCTAATAATCTTTTCCCAATGTAGCATAAAGTATAAGATTAGTTAAAGAAGAACAGTTAGTACTATTATAAGTATAAGTAGTCCTGCTATAATAATCGTCCATCAGTAGTCCTACTATAAGCTAATAATCTTTTCCTAATGTAGCATAAAGTATAAGATTAGTTAATGTAGAACAGTTAGTACTATCATAAATATAAGTAGTCCTACTACAATAATCGTCCATCAATAGTCCTACTATAAGCTAATAATCTTTTCCTAATGTAGGATAAGATTAGTTAATGAAGAAAAGTTAGTATTATAAGTATAAGTAGTCCTACTTTAATCATATTATTGCGTTATACTTACTGCAAATAGTCTGTCTAAATGAGTCCTTCTCATCTTGATCAGCTATCACAACAGAAAATATACAGCATACAGCAAAAATAAGCCCTTTTATAGCCATTGCAATTAAACTAAAAATACAAAGAATATGAACAGAATAAAGTAACATTTTATATACATTACAGATGGCATACTGAGTATATATTACTATCCTCTGCTTCAACCAGTAATTCAGTATTCAGTAATGGCCGTAATCAACATAAATATATATTCATAAAGATGTGACATAAGTGAGCTTGGTATTTAACAGTTTTTACATAAATTTTTCCTAAGTTAATCTCGATCAATAATCGTCAGAGTTGAATTTGTATTCCACTTTCAAATATTTTCCTTAATTCTTCATAAACAATATCTAAAAATGCATGTAAGGAGAAGTTATTGCCGCACATTTACTTAAGCTCTTTTTTTACTTAAAAAAATGCGTTTTCGATGGTCGTATAAAGGATATTTAATGGCCAGCAACATTTGAATGCACTATATTGCCTGTTTTGGGCACAACGGAGATTTTATTTTTTTCTCTCTTTGGCCTTAAAAACTTTTTTAAAATCGAAATTTTTTTCTGGAAACTTAAAAAGATAGTTCTGTTTAGACCTGTTCTCAGAGTATAATAAGATTAACTAGAATTCCAAATATGAAATCGATGACATCACCTGCTCATGTGATGCGTTGATTTCAATTATTCTCTCTAGATGTACGGAAACAAAGATTAGTGAGCGTGAAATTTTTAAGTATCATGTAAACATAAATAATTCATCTTCTCTTCTGCATGAACGAAAAGAAAGATAGCCGAAGTTAAAAGAAGCATTTTCTCAAATGTATGTGTGAACGAACGTACTCTCTCAACAACCTCATTTTGAACGATTTCAAACTTGCTTGTAATTATTCTGAAACTTACATTCTAACATGATAACTTTATCTTAAAATGAAACTACGAAAAAGGATTTAAAATGTTTTCCCTCTAATGCTAGAGTCCGTAAAAGAACAGCGAAGCATTTTTTTAAAAAAAAACTAGACACTTTCCAACCTATTGTACACAGTGTCTCACCGTGGTAATATTCTTTAGTTAGAGGATAATTTTATAACTTTGTTTTATTATTTTTTGACAAATTCATGATTTTCTTTCAATCGTTTGAATTTAATTTGATTTATTTCTACTTTCTTGGTGTTTTTTTTAAACGGAATTAATTGAGTGTTAGTATCTACCATTTACCTACATTTGGATCTGCGATTTCTAGGAAAGGCCACTGAATTGCTATTGTAAATGCCTTAGTGGTGTACCTCAGTGAGAAGCTTACTAAGGGTTCGGATGGATGGGTAAAAACTATCTGGTAATTAAGGGTGGTTCTTACGCAATGCTGGCCAGACAGTTTCAATCACGCCGTTCTACACAAAATTGTGGAATATTAACCTCCATAATTCCCTAACTCACAACGGGCTGTTCTGGGGACATTTTTTTTATCTACATTTCATCTTAGTATTATAAAGTAAATCATGATTTGATTTAAATATTTTCAACTATTGCTATAATTCTTTTTTTTTTAATTTTTCACTATGTTAAATACAATACACATTTATCATTAATCAAATATACGATTAATCATTTTATTTAGTCGATAAATTATCTACATCTATGTTTCTTTTCTCAGTATACAGTAGAATTTATCACTACAGAAGAAAAAGAAACAATCACTAGTAAATATAAATACGACGCATTGTAGTATGTTCTATAGTATCAACTAAACAATATCAGCTGCATTTTACATTACTACAGCAATTCAACAATATCAGCTAAAAGTTTTCTACCAAAGAAGCACTACTGTGATTAGAGTAGTAAGAAACGTTGAAGATTGCGTTACGATATCGCCACAAAAGTATAAATCGTTCACAAATGTAACAAATATGTAGTTAAAATAATAGTAAAGCAACTCTATTTATGTAATAAATTTATAAAGGCTTTTAAATTTCAATTGAAAAAAATTCCAGAGTAAAAATCTAGAAGAGAAGATTTTTGGTAACTTTTCCCGTTTGGTTCGATTACAACCTCCTCGGAAGCAAAAATAGTTTTAATAAAATAATGTTTAGATATAGTTTTTCCAACGTTCCAGGAATAATTATGATTTTTCAAAAGCCAGTGCATACATCTTATTGAGCTTTTGAAAACTTCTTCACTGTATAAAATAAACTAAGCATTGACTTTTTTCTTCAAATACAACAATAATAACTATATGAAAAAAGTTTTACCAAGAACAGTATGCAAAGCACTCAGACAAAAATTCAAATTTCAAGTTTTCTATGATAGTTCAAAATTTCAATGAAACAAATGCATTAACTATTGGAGAATTATTCCCACTACGGGTACGTTTATTTTTGCTAGAGTTACAGAAAATCATTTCTCCATGGTTAAATTCTCATGATTTTTCGGTGAACATTAATATAATGCTCAAACGATTTGAATGCTTATAGTTTGACTACGCTCAACTTCAGAATTTTAGATGAATTTCAGAATTCATGACATCTTCGATATGCTTGCCATAAATGGTTATTATATAGCAAAGGCGAATAACATAATTTTGTTAAATTCACTGAAGAAACGAGATATCAATGATTTTTGAGAGACTGTCTTGATCTCTAATTCTGGCGTTGAAACAAGAATGAATCTAAATATAAAGAGCTGATAAAATGATTAAGTAATTTTTTTTAACAAAAGTGAAAGCTGCTTTGTCAGAAAGTGAGAAAAATAAAAGAATGAAGATAACTCTACCTCTAGGACTGCCACTTAAACCAGATTCTGGCGTTGAAGCAAGAATGAATCTAAATAAAAAGAGCTGATAAAATGATTAAGTAATTTTTTTTAACAAAAGTGAAAGCTGCTTTGTCAGAAAGTGAGAAAAGTGAAAGAATGAAGATAACTCTACCTCTAGGACTGCCACTTAAACCAGATTCTGGCGTTGAAACAAGAATGAATCTAAATATAAAGAGCTGATAAAATGATCAAGTAAAATTTTTTAACAAAAGTGAAAGCTGCTTTGTCAGAAAGTGAGAAAAGTGAAAGAATCAAGGTAACTCTACCTCTAGGACTGCCACTTAAACCAGAGGAAAAGATTTGACTCGATGGACACAAATGTCACGATAGATAGATAGATAGTCGACTCGTGTCACGATAGAGACAAAACTATACAATCGGCTTATATGAGGACAATTCCATTATATTAAAAACATTGCGATAGGACAGAAAAGTAAAAAGAGGAAAATAGTCGAATAACGCTGAGGATATTGGGGATTTTTTTATTTGCTTCCTCATCACAATGGCTACGTTTCAAAAGTTGTATTTTATTACATCCAATTAATTTTTTAAAATTATTTTAGATAACAAATTGAATGCCTATAAAATTTGTAAAGGGGATGTAGTCTGCCCCGTCTGAATTAATGAAGTTACGTGGGCTGTTTATTAATGATGTCTTATTTTTTATAAAAAATATTTTTGACCATCTTAGTCAGAATTTACCATCTCCCCTTGGCATACAACACACACGCATTGCACTATATCATAGATCATTCATTTTAAAACTTTAATTATGTGGTTTAATCTCATTTGTGAGAAAAAAATATTTAAAAAAAAATATTAGTATATTTCAACAGCTAATTTTAAGTCTTTATTTTATTCAGAATGTGCGATGTCAATCTTCTTGGTAATACCTTTTACACTAATTTAATCACAATAATATGAATCCCCTCCCATTCTCTAAGCATAAACAGAATTTCTGGAATCTCTTTCATATTTGTGAACAGTCCCTCTGTACAATAGAATTATCTCTAAAGAACAAAAAAAATGTATTCGCTCTATACAAAGTAAACTGGAGTTGAACAGCCGGTCAAATTATGAGCTAACGACTATTCATGTTCAGCTCCATAGCCTTGCCATTTTGAATCCAACCCAAAAGATAACGGAACATCTGGATCAAGTATTGGGACCATCTTGCCCTTATGGAGTACTTTTTGATGGAATCAGCCCGAATTACATGGAGCTTAAAGCAACGAATACCTCCCACGGTTAGCCAAATGGTAAGAGAATTAGAACCTATGATCTGTCTACCACTGAGGATATTTTACGTCAGCACTGTCGTGAACAGATTTCGTATCAACTAGCCACAGTTAGGATTTGAACTTGGGTTACCTCATTGGGAAGCGAAAGCTCGAATATCTGAGCTATTGCGGCTCATATTAATTCATTAAAAAATTCGTTCTGCTTTAACGATTTTAATTCTTTCCAAGCCAAAAAATATTTATACTTAAAGGGAAGAACACGGCCAAATAACGCTTAATTTTGGAGACTAATTTCACCAGTATTATGGAATAATTTTGCCCCTAGACGCTTTCTTAAAGTATTCATTCCACGTTCCTATTTAAAGTGACTCACCGTAGTAACTAAAATGACCACCACCTTGTTTGGCGAGAAGTTTTCCTGAAAACCGCACAATATCCACATAATCCAACAACAAATAAAGATTTAAGTATTTAGTTTACAGTTAACAATAATGCAAAAATTTAGTACAAACCTGCTTTTGTTCTTTTTAAGTACTATTTAAAAACCGCAAGTACTATTTAAAAAAAAAACTCTGGTGTTTCAAATATTTACTTCCTTTTATAAGATTATATATAATGTGTTGATAACAGCGTTGTTGTTTCCACTGAACCTTGAGTGTAATAATTCGTTATGATGAAATATTTCCTTTGATTATTTCATGTTATCTGTTTCCTCAATCAGTTTTTTTGTCGCTTTTACATGATGCGTTGAAACATAGAATCAAACAATGATACCACAAAGAAAAATAATAAGTGCTTGCTCAAGCTTGTCAAGGTCAAGGCTGTCAAGTTCAACAAAGAATCTACGTGGGATATTTTAACAGATTGATTCATTTTATAACAGTGAAAAGAACTGTTTTGAATTAAAAAAGAATGAACATGCTATAACTGGAGATATTTTAAAATTTTGCAAACAAGATTGCAACTACCCATGCTTCAAACATTTAGTGGGGAAGGGTTGGAGTTTTTATTAAGTTTTTATTTAGTTTGTACCATTATTATTATTTTTTTATAAAGACTATAATTTATATATGATTACGCTGTTTGTTGGAGTCATGTTCTTTCTATAACTAAAATATGATTCAGATAGAAAGATTATGAATCACGTCATTTTATATTCAAGTCGTTTTACGGCCTTATGAGTCATTATTAAAAAAAACATTTTTTAAAAATGATTTGAGTTGAAATACTTTCGTAATAATAATGATACTTAAAATATAAAGAATAAAAGGAACTTAGCGTAACTGCCTAAAACAAAACTCAACTTACTTTTTAGGGCAAAAATAAAAATGATACAAGCAAATGTAGGAAGATTTTCGCCATTAAGCGACGTCGCGCTTTTTTTTGATACTATTTGAATATTCTTTTTTATAACTGAAGAGTAGAGATTTCGTCATACAGGCATCAGAAGGGCAGATTTGTTGGCCACTCTTTCAGGGGAGCCGTATTAGGTGGACCAATGTTGCTCCCACAGTAAGGACAGATAGTACAGAGAAGGAAGGGACATCCATGCCTTGGCCGGGATTTGAACCCAGAACCTTTCTATGCAAGGCCAGTTTCCTGAACTCCTACACAGGCTGGCACTATTTAAGTAATAAAATGGCTTATTATGATATCCTTTGGTGAGATTGCGACTACAAAAGAACTGAACCAAAAAAAAAATGATTAAGACAAGGCTATGAGAGAGGACTGCTGTTTAGGTAAATTGTAGTTTTTTTACAGTTAGATGCAGTTGACTATAAGGGATTTTTAGTAAACCCAATAACTTTCATTTTACATACGTATTTTAGTAAGCTGGAATTTTCATGCATGAATACTTTCTATGAAAAACTATTTTTAGTGGTGGTTACATTGAAATTAAAAAGTCAACATATGTTATTTTTTCGTTACCTTTTTTAAAAATTTTCAAGGCTGCGGAACCCTGTAACTAACTGTTAAACTTGTAGTAAAAACTACCATGCAGGTAGCAGAAATCAAATACAGAGTTGAAATTTGATGAACTGAAAAGACAATTTTCGTTTATGAGCTTAGCAAAAGATTTTTCTTAATTTTTGTTTGAAAATTATTACAATTTTAAGTGCTTTTTTGAGGATTTTTCTCACTTCTTTTTTAAGTTAAACTACATTTTGTTTTTCAATTTGAATGCTATAAGACTTACTGAGTAACTAATTATTACTTAAAACTTAAAAATAAGAAAGCAAGTAAACAAATTTACAGTGCGTAAAATATAAAACATACCACTCTTAATAACTTTTGATCTAATAATTGGATCTTCACATTCTGGAACTCTATCTTAATGGTTTGAAGGAGTGACCTCAAATGTGTTAATCAATTAGTGCAGATATTTTTCGAAATCAGACACAACACCGTACTTCCTCTGAATAAGCATACCCTTTTTTCAACGGATCCGGATTCCTGACTCCCAAAATGTAGGGGGTAGTGGCAATCTGGAATTATCCTAATAGTTTATTTAGAAGAGCGGATCCTTCAATATTAATTTCGCATTTTGAGTACTTCATCATATCTCAAGAACTTTTTAAGTGATTTGAAGAAGTATTGCACATAATTATAAAATCTATCTGTCCAAAGACCATGCAAAATATAACTTTGAGTAAACATTTGTTATTTGTTTATTATTTAATTTAATAAGAGTCAGAAAAATTTAGAATTGTTATGCATACAGATTTTTACGTATAGTTTCTATGAGAATAGTTTCTATGAAATCGAAATTTAAAGAAAAAGTTAGATTTTTAAAATTGGATTTTTCATTGAATTGTGCAAGAACAACACAGAAGAAAGAGTTAATGCTATTAAAACATCAGATCCTGTGCCAAAAGTCTAGAATTGATTGCTTTTCGAACTTCTGATGGCAACCTTATTGCATGCTTTTTTATTCTATTTTGTTACTATGTATTTTGTACAGAAAATAAATGTGCTGTTGTTTAATAAAGACGGCAAGATCTCGGGCTAGTTAAATGAAGGCTCGGAAGATATTGAACTCGTGACTTTTTATCTACTTTTAAGCAAACATTTGGTTTAGTTTTTAAGCGTTAAAAATGAAAAACATTTTAAGGTTCTAAAAATTACTGAATTTTGCTACTTCTGTTTGGTGCTTTGTGAGGCTAACACTAATTGTTAAACTACTTTTATTTTTCTTAAGATCATGATTTTCTTATTTAATCTTTGTTTTAGCCATTTTGAAATTTCAGTCGGAACTATAACAGAAGTTGGACGCCATTCCCCGATGGGTCGACGTAAGTAAAGTGCAGGTAGCGTTAGTGTGGTAAATTTACGGCTTTCAAAGGACACAAGCGAGGTATAGGTAGCGTTAGTGTGGCAAACGTAAGGGATTCGAATGACACAATGAAAGATTCTATTAAGTCTGACAGTAAAAAAATAATATCCAATGTAACGTGGATGTATAAAATTAACTTTATATATTCTTAAACTATACGATTTACAAAAAGGGTTTCTGATTGGGAATCTTAAAGCGAGGGAAAAAAACTTGTATGTTTATTTTTGTTGACAATTCCTCTTCGACATTTTTCTTTTATATTCAATTCTAGTTTTTTCTCAACACTTCTTGTTTCACAGATTATTTATAGAAAAGATTGTAACGACTAATTGTTTTGTTTAGACATAAAAACCGAGTGCCGAAACCAGAAAATTTAGCCTATATTCAACATACATCTATGGCTCGGGTGGATTCCCGCTCTAAGTAATCCTACGAACCCAGTGCGCATATGAGCTCAAATTAAAATATTCTGGATTGGACCAACAAAAGTGAGCCCGATTTTATCTCTAGCGTGAAAGGCATGAACGACCATCAATTGGAAGTGCAATAATCGGTTTATGGCGTGGTGTTCCCTAACGGCTGGTGATTGCTTGCTGGAGTCTCTCATGCGATTTAATATTGGCTGTGTTCTGAAAGCAGAAATTCTTTGTACGTTGGGGAAAACAATTAAAAGAACAAATATTATTTTTTGTAATAAAAAACTACCAAAGCAAATGAAAACAAATTTAGCCAAAATATCATCCAATATATGACCAATAAATGGGAAATCAATGAAGGGCACAATCTGTAGCCTAAATAAGAAAACTGGTCACTTGTCCAGCACAACAGCTTAACGACATCCTTTCAGATAAAAACATGTCTAATAAGGTGTATGAACGTCTTTAACAGCTGCACAGTTCTCGCATCGGTGTTTCATATTGTTAACTAGGGTCCTTGTTACTTCCTGTGGCAACCGCACCCACTCTTACACCAAGACACCCTTTAACTCATTGATGGTCGTTGAAGCTTGTTTTAGAAATAGAGCATTCAAAGGCGTCCCATACTTGTTCAATGTGATTAATGTGAGGGGACATCATATGCCTCTCCACTCACTGAATATTCTCCGATAGAGGTATTCGTCCACCAACTGAGCCCTATGATGACTTGCGTAATCTTCTATAAAAATAAACTCTAGTTCATTAGCTCCACTGAAAAGTCTCACATATAAGACAAGGATCTCATCCCTGTACAGCTGATCGGTTAGCGTACCTATATTGAACTCATGAATCGGTATACCCGTCTGCCAAAATGACTACCCAGACTATCAGACCACCACTACCATAGTGGTCCTTGTAGACACTGTTAGAGGGGTGATGATATCGTTCACTCAAGCCTCGAGTAGCCATCTGGACTGAATCGCGATTCACCACTGAAGCGATTCACCGCCTCAATCACCCTCTCAAACGCAGGTGTTCTCGGCACCTATTGTGGTTTACAGTCAAAGGGATGTAAACTACAGAGCAAGTAAAAAACCATCCTTCCGTTTCAATAGTTTTCATCAGAATGCCTGTTACATTGTTTCATAAATGTCCTTTTTACAGAGTTGCTGATGAAGTAAAGGGTTATGAAGTGCTAGAGTATAATAAGCTTAAAGTTCTGGTCAAGATTGAGTATTCCACAACTAACAGTTAAACTTTTGTAATAAGTTATACTAGGAGGCTTCGCGCCCTGCTCGCTGACGCTCGCCAACCCACGGAACTGCTTTCGCATCTCATTTCGAATTACTTTGCAATCCAATGCTCGCTCATTGGATACATTTTTAACGTCTAGCTTTTGAATATTGAAGTTCCGAAAAATTTTCACTGTAGAAAATTCTAAACCTGTACATTTCAATATTATCTGGGCATCAACACTCATAGAATTGAAGGATTTGTTACGTCAAACGCTCAGGTATCATAATTTTGATCTAGTTGCGCTTCTATGTCATTTTGATTTATGTTGCTTAGTTAACTTTCAGAAAATTCCATGGCTAGCAACAGGATTTTTCTTTTTTATTTTATTTTTCAGCATTTTTGTTTATTTTTATTTCTTTTAGAATTCGCTATTTTTTTAGCGAAATGGTTTTTAACCTAACAGAATTCTTTGCCGACTGTTCTCTGTGTATATGAAGAAAATAAAGTAAATATTTAAGTGTTGTGAAAAGAATCTTATTTAGTTGTACAAAGTACTTCTTTAAGAATGAAAACTGTTGCCACCAGCGGAAGAGAAATACAGCCAAAATTTGGGAGCCACGTAAGAGAATTATATATATTAGATTATATCCAGTTTAGATTATATACTTTTCTTTTGTAAAAAAGAAGAAGAAATAAAAATTGAAAATGATTATGAATTTGAAAGCACGCATTTAATGTTTTGTTTTATCTCTGTTTTCAAGAAAAATGTTTTAAGGTTTTTTATTTAATTTTTTTATTTGATTTTTCTTAATTTTTTTAATTTAATATTTTTTTTTACTTTTTTTTACTTAATTTTTTTAAAATTTTTATTTTTTTATTAAATTTTTTATTTAATTTTTTAAAAAAAATATTTGAAAGATAAGAAAATTATGAGTAAATCTAGATTAACAGTCTACTATGAACGAAAGTTATTTGATCAAATATTTTGCAACAAGCAAAAAAATGATCTAATAATATCTTTGGTGATGTCATTCGATAGAGTAGGGGAGAGTGGGGTCAATTGTAACATTTTTTACTTAACCATTTTTAACTAACAAAAAATCCAATATATTATTAGTATTAATTGACAGACGAGTAAAGTAGACGATCCTCTACTAGAAAAAAAAATAAATACCTAATTTTAAATGTTATTATATTAGTTATTAACAATTTTTGACAGTCGTGCACTTGTTACAATTGTCCCCACTTACGGGGTCAATTGTAACAGTTCATAAATTCAACTAAAACATAGTTAATTATACATATTATCATAGTTGTGATATATTTTTTTATTGATCAAAATAGTAGTGATATTTTAGGAGTAAAAATAATAATGAGCAGAGACCTAAAGGGTTAAACTTTTAACTTTAAGGGGTTAAAAATTTTAATTTATGCTGTGAAAGGTGACAAATAAAATAATGCACATGCAACATAATATAAATGATATAGGAAACTATTGGTGGTTCTTAAAGAGTTAAGTAATGGTTTGTAAACATAAGATTATTTATTTTCAGCTGTTACAATCGTCCCTTTACTTATTGTTACAATTGTCCCCAAGACGCCATTTCAGCTTCATTTGTTAAAAACAATGCTAGTTAATTAGCAAAACTAATTTTTTTTTTATTGAAATGTTAATTAAGGTGTCCACTTACATATTCGGTTAATAATTTTTATTTGTTTAAACAAAATTACTTTGTTACAATATAATATTCTAATACCAAAAAAAAGTACTTACGTAGCGTGAAAATATCTTTTGTCATGCAACTCTTTCAAAAGTACATAAAAATGGTTACCAGCAGGGGTGTACATGTAGATTTATTAAATACACCTTGTGCGCCACCTAGAAACCAAATCTAGAACCCGACACTCGAAATTTTTGCTCTGTTACAATCGTACCCTGTTACAATTGACCCCACTCTCCCCTATCGTTTAAAATGCCATTTACAATAATATATGGTGCATTTCAATAACATAACATAAGTCAATTCTTACTAAGAACTAATCACCACGGTATCACGCATTACATAAAAATTTTACAAATGACAAATTAAGAGACGTTGATACATCTAATTTGTTGATGCTGTACATGAGTAATCTGATTAATTAATTTCACTGAGATATAACTTCTTGACAATAATATGCTGCGAAAATTATTAACTATTTTTGTCATTCTCTGAGCAAATTTATAACCCAGTTCATAAATTGCTCAGAGAATGATTTTAAATCAAATTTTATGTGACACGCATGTTTCATCTGCAACAGCTAGTCTGACTGCTGAGATACACAATGATGACACTTATTAATTTTCTTTTATTAAATTTTTATCTTATCTTATCAGTAAGTTTCAGACGCGTTACCACTAAATCTAAACAGAAATATTTCAAAGAGAATATCCCAACAATATTTTCTTTATTATTTAAATATTGTAAATCCAAGATAAGGGCAAGTGATTCTGTTTAGAAGAGTATCAAAATTAAGATACGACTCGGACAAGATTAAAATTGTTTCTGTTATATAATTAGGGCTATAATAATGCTGATATACAAAAGGACATTCTGTTAAATGAGCATTAAATTATTATTATTTTGAAATCATCAGTGTTTCCCAAACTTATGACTTTTGTGTACCCTTTCTAAATTTTTCGTAACGCTGTGTAACACTAATAAAAAATGAATCTATTTTTACTGTAAAAAAATTGCACAGAAGTTAAAAATCACAACTGGCTGTTGACACCACTAATACTGTTAACTAAAAACTGTTAAGTCTGCAAAAAATAGCCAATAGAAAAATACATAATCGTAACTTTTCATGGCTAGCTTTGTTTTTAAATAGAAAAGTTTGAAATTTTCGTATGTTGCAAGATATTTCGCAAAAAACGCGTACCCCAGGGTGCGTACCGTTTTTAAGAAGTTCTTAAAGGAGCTTATTTTCAATTTTCGTTTTTTGAAAGCCATTAAAGGTGCTTTTTCCATTGAGTGTTTTTAAGAGGTGCTTAATTTTCCCTTTTTCAAAATAAGATTTTTCCCTTACTATGTCGATTTTCATTTCAAATTATGCAAAGAGACACAGTTTACATTGCTCTATTCAACGTTTTCACAATAAATTCAAACCCTATCTATTTCGGCTTATTGTCAGTCCGTAGCACATATGAAAACGCCATTCGTTTTACACGATTCAAAATTTCATAATTTTTGACAATTATCAAAAACAATGCCAAATTTTTTTTTTGACATGACGGTTAAAACAAGAAAAAACCGTCAATTGTCAAAAACTTTCCAACTCTGCCTCATTATGATATTTTTTCAAAGTGCTTAAAAATATTTTTTAATGCTTGAAAAGTGCTTAAAAGGTGATTATTTCTTGTTGAATAATTTGGCTACTCACCCTGGTACCCCCGCTAAACAGTTCCCGTAGCCCTGGGGGTACGCGTACCACACTTTGGGAAACATTGAATTAATCCAATGAGTACTTTGGGTTTTATTTGAATTTGGTTAGAATTGGGTTAGTTTCTTGGTTGGATTTAGGTTAGTTTCTTGGTTAGATTAAGGTTGGGTTTCTGGATGAATTTAGGTTGATTTTTCGTTGGATTGGACCGATTTTAATCAGAATCTATCAAATCTAACAGCAAAATCCAATCCATACATTTTACCGTAAAATCTGTTCTTACCAAAACATGTTACATTACAAAAAACCTGATATGCTGTAAATTTTACAGTGATAATTACCATAAAAATCATTGAATCACTCTAATTAAATCGATATTACTATGAAAATTATGGTATAATATTTAACGGTAAAAATGGATTTTACGGTAAAAGGGATAATACGTTAAAATGAAATTTACTGAGGATGCATCCGAACCACCAGTACTTTAGACCCTAATTTAGTTTTTACTGATAAATTAATTTAATCATTGTGAAAAAAAAATAGTTCTTAGAAATAAAATCTAAACAATTGTCATTTTTGGAATATTAAAGAAAATCGTTATAATTATATTGAGGATATTATTTATTGAGGATTTACACCGCTTGAAAACTTTTTCCAAAACTTTCTATATTAACACTTATCATTACTTATCTACCACTGTATTTTTTTTACAAGGAACCAAGTTCAATTCAATTTTCAATTGTAATTGTGTAACAATCTAAGTAAAATTATGTATATTAAAATATAAAATATGCTTTCAGATAAATTGTGAAAATTTGGTGATCATCAAAAACAAAGTAATTAACTTTTGAATTTCTTATTTAGACTTGAACATTAAGTGAATTCAAAATGCATTTGCTTTCAAAAAATTTATTCAATCAAAATAATGCAGTTTTTTGCATATTGCATTACCAAGTAGTCGTATTTTCAAGGTTTTTGAAAAAGTTTTCAAGCTCCAGAATGCCATGCTTCTGAAATAAATGTTCATAACAAACCTGAAAAAAGAAAAACAGATAAATATATAACCCTCCATTAAATTGTTTAAACTGAAATGAACAAAAATTGTTAATTATACACGAAATCATCAGAGACCCTCAACCCTCAGTATGATAAATTGTGGTCACAATCATTTCAAGACTTACTATGCATAAAAAAATAAGTAGAATAGATTTATTAAGTAAAGAATTCAAAATTTCAAAGCAATTAAAGATAATAATACTTCCATTGGAAAAATGCGCTTAGCAGCAGTGAATCCAAAAGGAATACATATAAAATACATGAAGCAAATACAGAGTAGATATTTGTATTTGCTTTATGCATTTTATGTTGTATATTTTGCATTATATTCTTTTCCTGGACTTTGGCAAAACATTTGGGGTACAGAGAAAGCAATTTTAGACTGTCGTCTTGCTCTCTCGATTGAAAAGATTTTGCTTTTATGACTTCCGGAACTGGTACCCCCTGAAGACGTCAGGTTTTGTTGTCATTTTTATCCAATTTTTTTCATATTTTTATTGTCTCATTAGAATAGATTTAAAAAGACTTCTCCAATAAAAATTAATAGAGTGACTTTGTAAGAAAGGTTAAAGGTTCATTTCTTTAATACTCGTATTGATAAGGTAGTCAAAATTTTTCTGAATTTTATAAAGAAGAGAATTAGCTGAAATTTTTTTTACCTCAATCTCAGGACTATGAATAGAGAGGAATATTGTTGCTATAAGACAAGATGTTTCTTCTTTGCATACTACATAGTCTAACATTTGTGCGGAGACTATTTCTGCAAACAATGAATAGTCTACAAGCTATCTGAATTCAAGCAAGCTGATTATAATGACTCACTTTGAGTAGTGCGTCATTATATAAAAACTGAATGGTGTAAAATGAACAAACTTGATCCGAGCGAGTTATCTAAAAACTTGTAAGGATGCTATATTTGATCTAGTTTCAAGACTAGATTCAGTCAAAGACTAAGGGTTTTAAAAAATTAAAAGAATCATACAACAGAATCAGCAACAAATTAATACATTACGCTGTTTTTATTATGGGAATAAAATCGCAATAATTTTTTCAATGGCTCGGAATATTTTTTTCAATAGAGTGAAAATTAATTATCTATTCTGTGCATGAGTGAAATTAGGAGTAACACTATACAGACAAATTATTTTGTTAGCATGAAATATAAATGCTTAATGAAAAATAATATTTCTTTTATATCTGTGAATATTTTTAAAAACACATTACCTTTCTTTTCACAGTCGTAAAACCTTTCATTATTTTACAATGTTAAAAAAAATTAAAATTTAAGAATGGATTGTTTACTGATTTTACCTTTAAGACGACATTTATAATGAGTAAAGTCTCTCAATTAAATATCTAAAAAGTTATAATTTAAATTTTTTAACTAGTTCAGCGAATGACATTAATTTTGGAAATCTTTCACAGGGTACGGAAAATTACAATCAAGCATTGCCGTGTATGCACACTGGATGCAAAGCAAATGCTTCGATTTTAAATTTTGTGAAAAACTTTCTAATAATTCTTCAATTCCCGTATTAACAGAGCTGTTTTTTAATCTAATATAAAGAAAATAATGATGAATAGTTTATAATTAAAAATAGTTGGTTTCGAGCTGTGATAATTGTAAAATATTTAGCGCATTGTAAAATATTTAGCAGTTCCATTGATAATATAAAGGATACATACCACCAAATAATACACTTGTTCTGTTTTATAGCAATTTTGAGTTATGGCAGTCTGTGGTAATTTATTTTAATTTATTGAAAATTATCTGTATGCACGTCAAATACATCGCAAAAGAGATTTTGTCCCATCTGTATACATGTCAACCACATTGAACTGGTTCATTTATATATATTTAACTTGAGAAAACAAGTTTGATAGATTCTAATGAATTCTAATAATTTTAGAATGTGAATAAGTGTTATAAATTTTAAACGTTAATTCAGATTTGAAAATGCACATTGATATTCTGAAATTTACTTGTGAATCAAATTTAAAAATTGTTTCTACCAATTGCTTGTAGCATCAATTTAATATTTTTTTAGACATTTTCTGATCGATATGATAATGAGAATTATAATGAGAATTTCTCAATTGCATAAATCTGAGATATACTTACAATTGCAGCTTTGTTTGTTGCCACCTGGAAAAAAGTAACATTAATTTCCATTAAACAAAACTATTTTTAAATTATCTTTATTATTTTTAACTTTTAACTAACTATTTTTAACTCTATTTATGGCAACGATGGAAGTTATGGTGAACATCTAAAATATCTGTGAAAAATCATTATTTCTAATTTATGCCAGCTAATATACACTCTGCTTGCCTTGGCTGGAAATTTTGAAGCTATATTTTGTTACAATTATCACTTCTGTTTTGTGCATATGAGCCATCAGCTAAAGGATAATTATTTCGAAAATTCTTTTTTTCTCTCTTAATCATCATTAACTCATGCTCAATTACGAAAATGTCGACGATCTTTATATACTGGTGGTGAAAAGTGGATAAAGTTTTCAATAAAAATGAACATTTCTCATCTACATCTATAATTTCGACAATTATTATTAACTGATAGGATAGTTGTTGAACGAAAGAAAAATGATAATTATAGTTTTTTTGTACAACATTTACACTGAGTCACAAAATAAATCTGGTAAAATTACGGTTCTGTGTGGTAATGACATTTCTGGTAAACACATCCTCTAATTTTGGTAATAATAGCAAAACATACGTTATTTAAACCATTTATTTGGTACTTTTTTGTATCGCATCTCGGACTTAAATGGCAACATGCTCAAACCTTTAGTTTTCTGGTCATTTTTGACAAATTTTGTTAATATTTATAAATATGATAAGAAAATTGCTGACGTTTTACTTCCTACAGCAAGTTTTATGATATAATACTAATGTCAAGTAATGTTGAATCTCACGATTAAGGCTCACTAAAAACAGATATTACGAAATAAAATGATAGATTTTTTAGTATATTAGCAGACTTCACTCATCAAATCCAGTGGTGACTTCTTATTTAACTTTGTAATTTTCTCGTAAAGATCGAAATTGCTCAACAAAAAAAAACAAAAAAAAAAAAACAATTTATTTCTAAAATATTTAATTATTATAATTTTAGGCAAGAACATTTTTTAATATGTTTATATTAATAAAATGAGCGATTGTTTGCATTTAAAATATAATCAACTGAACTCGAAAAAAATATTTAAACTAAGGAATATAGAATGTGTGATAGAACAAAAAGTTATAAATGAGAAATGATTTTATTTGTTAAAGGCACTAATCTCTGTATGTTACTGGATTCTTGATAAGAGACTCCCTAAACGGTAGAAGTAAAACTTGCCAAATCTAAAAACTCACCCCAAAGTTAGGCTTAGCTTTTTCGTTTAGCATTAATGGTAACTGCTCTCTTAAATAATTATTTTTAAATTGCTGAATCGTTTAAATTTAAAAATAGCCGGTTTTACGAAATTTTCAAATATTTACACTGTTAAAAGAGATTATTAGGAATTTTCATTTATTTTAAGAAATACACTTTGTACACTTGTTCTTGTTTTATCAAGAATTATTATTTTAAAATTTTTTTCCAATGCCCACCTGTGTTAACATCCGCTAATTCAGGCATATACAGGACGATTTTGTTGGCCTCTCTTTCAGGGGCACCATATAAGGTGGGCCAACATAGTGAGTCCCACAGTGAAGACAGAGAAGGGAAAAAGAACATCCATGCATTGCCGGGATTCGAACCAAGAACCTTTCTGTTGCAAGGACAGTTCCCTGCCCCCTACACAGACCGGTCGGCTTTATTAAGCATTATAGGGTGAACAATATTTCCTCCTTTACTGAGATAGGGTGAGAAAAATACCCCTCATGGATTTGATTAAATAAGTATCTATTTTTTTCCTTTGTTTGAACAAATATTTTCTTCTTTCTTTGGATTGAATTAACATTTAATGTTTATTTACTATAATTTACATTTTTTTACTCTATTTCATACCCTACCTAACATTTACTTTACACTTCATATTTTATAAATTATCTACTTTAAACTTTACATTATACTTTAATCTTTATTTTTATTTAGTCTTTATTTTTATTTACTCCTTATTTGATATTTTACGTTTTACTTTAAGTTCCACTCTTTACTTTATTTTTTGCATTACGCTTAACTTCACTTTTTACTATACTTGTTACTTTTACTCTATTTCTATTTTACTTTTTGTTTCACATTATATTTTACTCTTTACTGTACTTAATCTTTCGTAAATTTTAATGTAAAATTTGAACAAAATTTTTTTTAAATTTTTCTGTATATTTAATTATTATTTAGTTTAAGTATTTTGTATTTTTATTTATTTAAGAAAAACAAATTGCATTATAACTTAATATTTTTGAAATTAAGTAAGCCAACGAATTAAAATGTTAACTATGTAGAATTGTCTTAATTTAATGTAAGGAATTTTAGTCTTCAGTTGGAGATAGGTTTTGTAAAATTTGTATTAATTTGCAAATTACAAAAAAGTTATATTTTAAAAAATATTATGAAAAATAATCTTCTCTTAAATTTCGTCTTATTTATTTGTTAAGCTTGACAAAAGAGGAATTATTGCTCGCTGAAATTGAATTTATTATCTTTCTTTCAAAACGTTTAAGATATAAAAAAGGAAATTAAAATTTTTTAACTCCCAATCCTCTTATCTATCTATATACATATTTGTCCTTCGTTACGCCAAAATAGAAAGTATTTTTTTATCGAGGTTGGCAACGTATGAGTCATAGGTAAGTGCGTTGTACTTTTGCCATTTAAAAATAAGTAGACAAAATTTATAAAAAAAAAACTTCCAGCTTCTGACAAAAAACTTACATACATCTAAAAAACAAATTTATGCTGAATTTCCCCCCAACAATTCCAGCACGAGTAAATCATTTTTAGAAGCGAGACTGTTCATAGATATTTCCTTTATGAAAAACAAAATATAGTTATCATAAATATGAAATTCAGGTTGAAAAATATATATACTGTATTGATATTTTTTTATAAAGCATTTTTGATGTCAAAAGTGCAGAATAAAGAATATAGCTGTAATATTGGGTTGCCGCAATAACATTACAACTTGTTTATGTTTGTGAAGATAATTGTGACAGAAACATAATAGTGATTCATTAGTTGGATTTTATTTTTAAAGCAATGTTAGTTATTTTTTGTCTTATGAAAATTTATATGTTTTGCTTTTTTACAGAGTGATTTGGCCCTTACTTAACATAGGTTATATTGAGGTTATGTATAGGTTATGTGAGGTTATGTTATATACGTTATGACTGGGAGCATCTGGTATACTATAAAATTCATTCATTGTGTAACATTTGTATGAATTCAAGCTCTGACAGTTTTTGATTTTTGACGCAAGAGACACTAGTATCAATATAAAAATTGTTGTTTGCATTTTTTAATATACCTATTTTTTTCCTGTTAGAATTACCTAAGAGTTTAAGTTATTAACTCGTGAATATTGATTTTTTTAAACTGCTATGATTTGTTCACAAATATAAGTTAAAAGTTTTAGATCCAGTGACGTTTTTTGTTAAGTATATTATTATTAATTTATGAAATTACCATTTAGCACAATACCAAGTCACGATTTCGTGTTTGTAATGAAATTGGCAGCCAAAGCTTTGGCAACTTTATTGATTATACATTTATTTAACTAAATATTACTTACTTCTTTTTTAAATATTTCATGCTCGTGATAACAATCATCAGCCTGTAAAAATATAGATATTACTTCATATGATATCACAACATATGTTACTAAATAATGTCTACCTTCATATCTTAATTGGCTTTTGGTGCTATAAATTTATATAATTAATAGTGAAATACTATTACTGAGAATAATTAAAAAAATATACATCTTACTTTATCAAAAAGAGTTCCATCAGTGCAAGCTATTTTCGTAAAATATTTTAAGTCACCATGAGATGAAGGAAGGACTCTTTGCACGCAATTTCTTGTTAAATCCTGAACCTAAACAAATTTATATGTACCAATTTAATTTTTACTATATTAATTATAATAATAATTTATTTCTGCCAAACATAATATCGATTTGTGAAAATGCAATAATAATACCAAGGAGATGTAATGAAAACATGACATCAATTGTAGAAATCAGGCGAGTTAAAAATATTGTAAAAAATATCATATAGTCCCAAAACTGTTTCTAATGTGTGGTCTTGTAAACTCGTAAAAAATTAGTCTGCTTGATAATGATAAAGTTCTTGCATGTCAAAATCTTAAATATTTTTGAAATATTTTAAACATATCAGAAATGTTCCAATGATGGTTGCAGAAATGTGGACATTTTAGGTATTGAATAACGCGTTTTAGGAATGAAAAAGAGGCATTTATGGCACTTATTGAACTGCTTCTATGATTAATTTTAATTGCACATTTTTATTTAACTGGAACACAATTTGTTGGATTGATGTTTTGGAATTCAATTTTTTGGAGCTTAATTTTAAGTTGAACTTAACTTTTTTAATTTCAATGTTTTGTTTTGTGCTGCATAATAGACTTGTTTTTTTATAAATCATGGAGACAGCAAAAGAAATCAGAAAAGAAAACAGAAGCACACATTCAACACAAAAATGTTCCATTTATATTTCAAAATAATATCTATATTCCTAAAAAAATATGAAATAGAATGCTTCAAGGAATTTCCCTGATTCGGGGACATGCATATTTGTTTTTGTTTTTGAAGGAGTGGAAGTGATTCGTTTTCTTACGTGGTCAGCGCATAAAAAATACTATGGAATGGAAAAAATCTTTCTTTTAAACTTTCGTATCGGTACAAATAACTTTTTGACATATAAACATTATTTAAGAATCTGTAAAAACTTTTGTACCCTGCAACTCAAAACATTTTTCAATTCTTACTAAATAAAGCAATACAAATTAAAAATACTTAATAATTAAGAACTAAATATTTTCTAAAACGTTTGGGATATCTAATTTTGCAAATAATGTAAAAAAAAAATATTCATTTGGTGTTTTTTTCCAATTATTTATTCATTCTGGTAAGACGAAGATATGAGGAAAACTCAAAAATTTAAAATAATACTTTTAAGTTTAAACCTCGACAGAATAAAGATTGGACATAATAACATAATAATTATTCAACATAATAATTATTCAACCTGATAATTATTCAACATAATAATAAGTAATTAAGATTGGGGCTTCTTTATTGTAGGGTCGTAAACCCATTATGTCAAAAATTATGTTTATTTAGAGAAAATACGTTTTTTTTTATTTATGGCATATATTCTGCACTATTACGTTAATATGAAGTGTGCCATTCGAAACACTAAAGTTGTACTTTAGTTTGCGAAATGTCCATAATGAGATCAAAAGTTATTTAATGTGAAATACAATTTCAAGTGTACTTAAGTACGTATTAATTCAAATTTTTTTTCCATCTAGTTATATAATTTACATTGGATGGCTAATATTTTAGGTGATGTGACTAAACTATCCTAATTTCAAAATTCTGATGGATACTAAATATCTATTTTTAAACACTTGCTTTACACTTTTTTTAAAAATCATTTGAAGAAAAAAAATAAGCACGCACTTCCGTCATCATTAAAAGTTTTAAAGCAATTTAAAAAAAGTGAAACATTGCGGATGTTTGTATCACAAAAACGCTGAGATATGTTAAAAACTATGTAGTAGAGCTTCCTGACTCACAAGGTCATCAAACTGAGTCAGCAAACCAAAAAATATATATTTATCAGTGATATAAAAGTGTTTATCGGGCATACGTTTTTATGAAACATATATATATATATA